>NC_090786.1:2992500-3245000 GCF_040054535.1 Antennarius striatus | reverse complement strand
AGCTAAAGAAGGAATAGAGATGGAGGTGCTTCTTCTGTCTGACCAACAGGGGGCGTGTTTGCACCTTTATCGCCTCATAGAGGGCCTCAAACATTGCTGCAGACCCCAAGCTGTGGGTTATAGGTTTGCGTGTCAGTGTGTATTGTGTGTGTTGCATGAGCTGCGTAGGGTTTAAAGGATCATCGAGGACAGAATCAAGAAGCTTCTGCAGCTCCTCCACACTTGAGATTTCTGGTTCAAAGCTTTTGATTGGCACTCGCTTGACAGCGTTGCTAATGGGGTCAGGGGGTCATTCCCAATTCGAGTAGCTACGAGCGATTGTGAGCTGAAACACGTCTGAACCGAGCATCACCTCCAGGCGCTCCTCTAGGAACCAGACCACAAACTTTACATGAACCCCTGCTTGGATTCAGACAGGCCTGAAGCAGCAGCAGCTGATTGGTTGGATTATTTGACAGTTTGAACGCAACATCCGCTCAGCTGTTAACGTTTTCCCTTCGACAAAGTGAGTGTTCTGTTCCTCCCGAGGCGAAACAAATCACAGCGGCAGACAATCTAATTGGAGACCATGCGCTCCTAGGATACACTTTCCGTTCTGAGTTGGGTAATCTAAGGCATCGGGGATCAATTTGGAGGAAAGCAGATCATGAGAAAACATTTTCATGGCACATCAGAGTGTGTTCAATTAGGGTCTGCTGCTGCTTATCCTAATGGATTGTCTCTTTATGATGCTTCTGTGGTCTAAACCTGCTTATAGCGTGAGCAGCAGTCACATGGAGATCATGAACAATGGTCTGCAGGAGCTGATGCACGTCTCCACCTCTAGAGGGCGCCGACCAGATTCCGAGGTGAGCATTTCTACGCTCCGCTAGCTGGATGTTGGTTTATTCCCACAAGTAAAATTAAATAAATTCTGAAGAAACAGACATTTACGGGACAGATTTTTCTGAACCCGCTGCGTCTGAATTCTGTGAAGCTCAGTTATTTCCCATGAAAGCAGCATCTACTGCCCAGACAGGGGAAAGTAGAGCTAACGTTGCTATTTTTGGAATCTCATGAAGAGCTGCACCACAGAAGTGCAGTAGTAGAACACAGGCAGGGCCTCCGGGTCTTAGGGTTTATTTATTTTAAGCACTTGATGCTAGATTAATGATCGCTTTGAGATCAATGAAATGGATATGAAACTTTGAACATTGATTGATCGCTATTGGAAAGAAAAAGGTACATTTCTTCAAACACAAAGATGCCAAAGCTGTTCCCTCCAATGCCTAAAATAAAGCAGGTCCCTGACCGCATCACCTCAGGCTGTATGACTGTATGGACTCATCTAAAGCCAGATTAGTATTCAGGAGCTACTCTTCATCATGCAGCAGCATAATAGACTCTAATGCACTGGAGTATAAACAGTGGTGTTAACTGGACGTCCAGCAGGAACATCTTTGGATTTCATGCGAGATCACTCATCTGTGGACGCTCGTCGGTGGTTGGCGTGCCGGTATTTTCCAGACGGGACACGCATCTCCTTGGCTAATGGTCCCGTCGGGGTCATCAATCCAGTCCGACAGCCGGAAGGAGTCTGACGCGTTCCCTCCATCCGTCCTTCACTTCCCTTTGGCTTCATTTCAACCAAAAGCTCTTCTCTGCCTTCATCTGTTCCTTTATTCCTTCACTTACTCTCAAATCTTCACTGCAGCTGCAGTTGAAGCAAAAAAAGGGTTTTAATGTTCAGTCCTGATCTCAGAATCTGAGGTGGACTGGAGAGTCACTGGTGTGTGTTGTCATCTCTCTGGTCCGACTGGTGTAACCAGCTGACAGCCAAAACACACACTTTACATTCAGTCACTCTGTGGCAAACAGCTGTGACTGTGGACCGCCGCTCATCGGGTGGGGGGGACGTGGATTCCCTCTAGACAACAACACACACACACACACACACACACACACACACACACACACACACACACACACACACACAATGCCTCTTCTCCAGTGTGCACCAGACCAGCTGTTGCTTTTCCACACACCCTGTGCCCCTATTAATTATCCAGTCAAAAGATAGGCACACACACACACACACACACACACACACACACACACACACACACACACACACACACACACACACATGCACTACAGCTGACTCATCCGGGCCCACACAGACCTGTCATAGAAGACTCCAGCTCATCCTTAAGTATCTATAATCCATAAAAACTCATTCCGACATGGACTCCCCGCATCAGGCCAGTTTCTACAGGTCGTGGGTGTGAAGGAGTCAGTCTGGAGGTGTTCACACAAAACTACACCCAACTGTCTCAGAATGCTTGATGAAGTATTACACTGCTGGAAAAATGACTTTAGGAACCTTCACTAAATGTCAGAGCACAGAGGAGTTGCTTCTGTCAGCAGCAGCTGAAGTTTGGCCGGTTCCTGGAGGACCAGTCGGAAATATAACAAAGCAGAGCTGACCCAGCCTGGCCTCTGCATGCAGATCTGCAGAGAGCTTTCAGGACCGCAGTCAGACTCTAGGGCGCTGGAGGCAAACAAGGCTGAAGGGGTCAAAGGTCATGCTGTAGCCGGTGAGGCCGAGATGCTGAAAGGCATTCCCTCAACTTTTCCCAACGCCCAATGGACCCCGATCCTGAGGAGCAGAAGAAACATCTGATGAACCGCTTGATGATGGACCTGAGGAGCAGCAAAAATTCAGAATATTTTGGAGGTCAAATGATATTCCGAATTATAAATATGTCTATTTATATGTATAAATGGAATAAAATTGACATGGTAAATAAGAATCACAATAGTAAGTTCTACCGCCATCTATAGGTAGCTGTGGGAAGCACAACTAGAGCTTCGCTGCTGAATCAGACGTCAGGGGTCCTCTTAAAATGTGTCAATAAACAATAATCAAAACCATCAACTATTAATTCTGATTTCACTACATAAAAAAAGAAAGGAAACTAAGTCATTTTAAACAAGTCACAACCAAGTCTTTACATCCGCATCCGGGTTACAAAATTTGATTTTCGAATTTTGATCTCGATCACTTTTCTGTGTTGTTGAGCGAAACTTTCCAGACTGAAGTGGGACCGTTTGCTATTTGAACTTCTATCGCTTTTTTTTTTTTTTTAAGTTTCCATGGTTACAAGTTGACCGTTTGTCCCAAGGATTAGGATTTCCCCAAAGAAAACACGAGACTTTAAATCCATGCTGCCGAAGAGCTCCCACATCTCAATGGGATTTTGCCACCTAAATGAAAAATCAGTAAAAACAAAAACAAAAAAACCCACACCAAACAGAAGAATAATAGTTAATCAACTAAACTAAGGAATGTTAAAACTGTGTCTGCTGGGGGTCAACAGGGACATGTAAACTACTTCATCAGCACATTTAAAGAATGCTCAAACACCGTCAGCGTGATTTATCCGTCCTCTTCAAGCCACACAAAAGACTCTGAAGCCACTTCTGTCATTCTATTTGTGCTTCTCTGAGTGTGTCGGGGGTCTTGAAGGTCAAACGAGGCTTCTCTCCTCTCTTTTCCCCAGCGCTGTTGTCTGTGCTGTTCTGTGGTGTCGGGGTGGACTGATCCTGGCACAGAATCAAGCCCAATTCTGCCAGTACAGACAGCTAGATAGTCTCCAACATGTCCTCCAGGTGAGGAACGTGCAGAGACAAAGAGAATACCTCACGTCTTCCAGGCAGACAGTGGCAGGAATGTACTTTTGGAAACTCAAGGACGTGAAAGTTTCGCAATATTACAATTTTAATTTGAAAGATTGCATGTGGCCCCATTTTTGTTGAAACCCTTGGGACAGTATAGATAGACTTTGACGAGATGGACGTTCTTTGGGGTTAAGGTTGGGGTTAAGACTAGCTTGGGAACCAAATAAAGGAGGTTTAATGTGACAGTTTGTTCGCATCGCCTCATATTTTCACATGAGTTAATTCAGAAAACTATTGAATGAATTAACGTGAATCTTGGAGGGATGGAAAAGAAACTTAGGTCCTGGTATTCAGATGAAGGAACACTTCGCCCACTTGGATCAAATTAATATCGGGTCTGAACACGCTTCTAGAAATACTTGAGAGGTCAAACATGTTCACCTCCTCGTCTATGTCAGCAAGAACTGGGTGTGAATCATCATCAGTTTCATAAAGTTATTTTTATTATGACACCAGAAAAGGTGTGGCTTCAGAAGCTGTTCAACCATCCATGCAGAAGCCGTTCTGATGAAGAGTCCTGGTGAGGAAGCTGTGAGGAAGCAGGGCCTGCATTTCTCTGGAGAGTCTGTGAACACACTGGAAAAGTTTGAATTGTGAGCGACAATGTGTTGTTTCTCCTGACATCGGCTGATGTTGCAGAGCTGAACCTGATCTCATCTGACAGGATATCACCTCTGATACACGCTGACGTGGTATCCACGCTGAGCATGCCCTCTGAAACAGGCTGATGTTAAGACTTGCCCTGCATTTCCCTCCAAATGTCATGAAGCCATTGGCCGAGAGCCAGAAGAATACAGAACAGAGGCCTTCACTCCTGGAGGTGATAGAGAATATCTCTTTATTATAATCACAGGAAGGCTTAAATATTTTTAATAAACCTCTTCATATCAGGTTCAAGAAGCCATTTGTGTACTGTTACTCTGATCAATTAGCTCAGTTAATCAACTAAACCGGCTTTGTTTTCCATTTCTAATGTAAATACTTAATAAAAAATTGTGTCCAAAGATATGATTCTCAATTAATGGTTTCTAATATGTAAAAAAAAAAGAGTAAATTATGATGCAGTTTTAGGGCAACTAAAAATGTGTGCAGATGGAGATAAATTGTTCCCCATTACATATGCATGAAGAAACATATCCACAAACCAGATTTCTCTTCTGTCCAATTCTTTTTTTTTTTTTTTTACAAAAAGTATGACATTTTAATAATTTAAAAAGTAATATGCACAAATTTAGTCAAATGTATTGTTCAGCTGTTGAAAAGTTCACGAAATTATTAATTCTATGAATAAATAAATTCCCTATATTCTAAATTATATAAATAAATTTTATAAATAAATAAAAATAAAAGATAAATAAAATAAAGATAATTCTGGCATATTTTTTCAGTAATTTATTCTCTAAGTATTCACTAGAATTAATTTAAGAGAAAGAATCATGGAAAAACAGCAGCTGATGAAACATAAAGTATAACAAAGACTGACCCTTCTCACAGTTTTAGGAAATCTCTTTTTTTTATTTGTTAATTAATTTACCTTTTTTAATTCGCTATTCATTTATTCTTATTTTTATTTACTTTTTATATTTCTGTTTAATGTGATAATTATTAATGTGAAATTATTAATAATTATTATTATTAATTTACTGTTTACTTTATTAACTGTTTATTATATTATCAAAATTACGTCATAACAGAACACTTCCGTAACTTCCTAACGTATAGCGGTTGTTTCAAACGGTTTTACGTCAGTTTCACGGCACCTTCTGCGCTTTACGGCAAAACATGGCGCCGCACTGATCTCCCCGATCGAGGAAGTCTGGTTATTACTTTTTTCCCTTCTCTTTTCGGTCAGGGGGGGCTCCAGCTATCAGCGCAGTGAAGCAGCATCTTTCCGCGTTTCTCGGGGAGGTTTAGTGAGAAGGAGAATAGTTTTAAAAATAAAAATGGCGGCGAGTCGAAGCATCCAGGAGAAGGTCAACAGGCTGATCAACAAAAAGAACGGAAAACCAGCCCTCAAACCCAACAAGCCTCTGGTTCTGAAGGATTTTGTAGCTAACCGCAAATCGGGGAAAGGACGTAAGAATGAATTCATATTAATACAGTTCGCCAATGATATTTTGTAAAATAGATTTTTTTTTTAAAACCCGCAAACGGTAACCGTGGCCCTTGTTGTCCACAGAGCAGTCCTGCATCACAGAGATGACCGTCATGATGGCCTGCTGGAAACGGAACAACTTCTTGGACGACATGTGTTCTCCTGAGATCAAATCCTTCCAGGATTGTGTACAAGCGAATCAGGTACGTCCACCTACAGCCGGTACCGGTACCGGTACACCGATCTACCTACATCACTTGTGTCAAACTCAAGGCCCGGGGGCCAAATGTTGGCCCGCAAAAGCATGAAAGGTCAGTGTCTGAAAATAAATAGGTCAAAAGTGTGCTTTGACCAAAACTACATTTTCCACAATGTAGTAATTAAGCACATTTTAACTCCGATAAAAACGTTTTGAACAAAGTTAATGTCCTAACTTGTGTTTGATGTTATTTTTCTTTATTCGCTTGAATAGTTTGATACTTGATGGATGGATTTATGGGGTTTTTTATAACCTCACAAAAGGATTTATTTTATAACAGAAACAAAAAATATATTTTTTCTGTGCAACTAATATTTGTAACTTGAATAAGTGTTAAGTTTAGAGCTATTTAGCTTTAAGCAATAGATTTTTACATTTTACATAACATTGAGTTACATTTATTAGTTACACCTGGCCCTTTGAGAACAGCCATTATGCTCATGTGGCCCTCGGTGAAAATGAGTTTGACAACCCTGACCTACACGTTTAAAAAAAATTAAGCAAAACGTGACTCGAGAAGAGGAAAGTGGTCCTGAAGATCATAAATACCTACTTGTTGAAATATAGAAGTAAAACCTGTCTAACTTGAATCAAGCTGCTCTCAACTCTACAGATGAATCCAAAATCCTTTGGCTGCTGCTCTCTGTTACTCTCCTCTTGGCTCGGCTGCCAAAATGCAAATGTTTCCGAGATGAACTTAATGCATTACTGGATTCAAACGCTTCGGTAACAAATCATCTCCCTCTTCCACAGGCTGCCTCAAGGAAGACCAGAAAGGAAGACAGCTCACAGGGAAAAAATCTTTCCTCAGAAGAGGCCACAATCCTGCTGAAGAGATTTCCCAACCTGCGCACTGAGATCTAGGATGGAAACGTTTTCATGATGGATTTCTCATCGGATTGAGGTGGACTCTGCATAAATACAGAAGGGTGCAGCGGACTCATAAACACTGCATCATGTCAGCTCACCAAATCTTATTCATTTGATGGTGTTGCTCGAAACGGAGCAGCATTAATATTCACAACACGCCGGGTTTTTATTGCTTGAACCGTTCTGCTCGTGTCCTTAACCGGCCCCGCTGGAAATGATGCCATTTTGTCTCGATCCAATTTAGCAAAGTGGTCTCGTTCAGAGCAGAGATGTTATTAGTAGATGTGATGGAATTATTCTTCTTGGGTTTCATGCCTCCTGACCGGGATCTGGCGGCCATCACTGAACACTTAGTGCATCGTCATTCCCGTAGAAGCCGAGACCGATGTAGGGATAAAAATCAAACAGATAGGGTTGCATAGATTCCCAAAATAAAATTAAATAAAATGTCCACGGGGTTCTGGATATTCCTGAATGGATTTGAGTTATTTTATTTATCTGATCATTTGGAAGCGGTCTGGAGACAATCCAGAGAGAGAAATGACATCAAAGATTTATTCGTAGCCAATTACTTTGATTCAAATTTGCAGTTTGTTGGTTGTTTTTTTCCACATTCATCACATTTTATTAAAAAAAACAAACTAAGCTTGATTGATTTCTGTTTTTGCGTCATATCATGATATTTTTGGTGTCGTGTGTCCCATAAAATAAAGGGTGATTGAATCAGTTTGTTTCATGTGAATTCTAACCATCCATCTGGGACGTAAAGTCGCTTCGCTGCAGAGTCACAGAGAGAATTTCCGACTGCGACTTTGCTGCTGGATGCATGGAGCAGACATTGAAGTCTTATCGCTCCTCTGATCTGAAACTCCGACGTGCTTTAAGTTGTTATCTTCCTCTGTTGCTACGTCCCACCTTTAATTTACTTACAACAAATATTTGTTTGAATGATGCTCTGAGTGTGGATTTGGATTCGGGGTTTGTTTGTTTTTTCTCAGGCGCAGGGAAGATTGTGTACCATTTGTTTGCACCCCCCATTGTCAGAACGTGGTGTTTTTGCCGTGTTCTTGTTTATCTGCCTGTCATTATCCAGAACCATTTTCCCCACCCTGCTTATCACTTCCTCCCAAACATTTGGACCTCAGAGGAAACTCCACAGCCCGCAGCCATCGTTGTCTCCCTGGCACACAACACATGACTTTAGGCTTCTGGTTTATTCCCTCTTTTCGAATGGATCCATGTTTCTCACCTTTGAGGTTGTTTTCTCCAATCCCATGTTGTTTGTTTGTTTGATGGATGGATTTACCAACCAACACTGCTAAATCCATGACGTTGTGGCTCAGACTGAACAAAGTGTGAAATCTTTACCACCATTGAAGCCACTCCTGATCCGGGTCATCACTGCTGAGCCATCGCGTTTTTCCATTAGTGAAATATCTTTGTGGTTTTGCTCTGATTGTGGAGCATGATATGATCTCGACCACAAAATCAATCTAATCTGTGGGATTTCATTATTCAGGCTTTGATGGATTGCAATGAGGAATCCCAACATAGGATCTGCAACATATTACTCATAAATATCAGCGACTGTTTCTAAAGATCGTCTCAGACATGAGGTCTGGGTGTAATGCCCTGTTGAGATCCGAACACAGACAGTCCTTGAGCCGTTCAAGCAGGATCTGTGAAATCCTCGCTATCTTCAGGATCCATCTCCCGACATGAGAAGCTTCTGATTCTCATGTCCCGGGAGGATTTCTGTTTGATGATACCATCGACATCAAGATCTGTAATGACATGTTTGTGAGAGGTCGCCAGGATAAACAATGAGTGGGTCAGAAGATATCCATCCAGATCGGGCCTATCGGACTCTTTGATGGTTTTGGAATCGTGGCCTTGCCCTTCTAATCACCAGCGGACGCTCCCGGTTGTCTCGGACATGATGAAATTTTCTGCTGCTGTTGGTTTCAGATCCTCAGGAATCAGAACTCGACCATCAGTGAGTGTAACTTCCGATTGAACAACCGTGATCCGGTACCATAAGGTCTTGAACTCTCTGGAGATCACCTCAGTCAAAAGCTGAAATGCTGAATTCCAATATTTAAAAGTCTTCACATACTTTTTAACTCTTGTGGTCGAAGCACTGGAGATCCAGACTCGTCTCATTTCCACTCCTGGCTGCTGGAACTCGTTCCTGGCGGCTGCTTGCTGCTAGAATCTGACCTCTGCTGCTCATCCTGGCAAGACTTCAGCGTCATCAGGTTTTCAACGCGACACGGCCAGCTACAAACGGGAGCGTGAGTCTGGTTCACAGCTTTGTTTACAGTCAGTAAACCGGTCAGTCGGTCGGTTTGATGGTTGGATTCTGGACGGATGTCCACTACACTACAGGACAGGGTGAACCAACATCAAAAACTCCATTGATTACTTTAAAGAACAATAGTTTACATCTAAGCAGAAACTGTAGACCAGAACTTAAGGTCTGAGTTTTATTGGACACATCAATTTTAAAGTTCCCAGATGAATGAATTTTCCTGAGAATAAAGTTTTTCTATGACGGTTCTGCTCTGTAGCTTCATGAGGTGTTCAAGGACCTCGGGAATTTTCTGCACTCGTCATGTTATCCTTCTACTGTATTTCATATATCTGGCGCCTTAAGATAGACCGTCATAAAGCGACTATTATAAGTATCGGAAAGTGCAACGATTAATGTCACACGGCGCGAGGATTTCGCACCTTTGATTTATGGGGGGGGGGGGTTGGTGTGTGGGTGTATGTGTGTGTGTGTGAGGGAGAGAGAGAGAGAGAGAGAGAGAGAGAGAGGGAGAGAGAGAGAGAGAGTTATCCGCTTGCCCTGTCTCCACCAGCGGCGCGTCATTTTTAGCTCTGCAGCGGGTTGGACGTCCGGAGTTGCGTTCCGAGCGGACTTTTGAGTGTTTTTCCCACCGACCAGAGGAGAGAGAGGACAGATTACCCGGGGAAGGTGTGCCAGTGGAGGTGTGGAGGAGATGGTTCCTTCAGCAGGATGGACTGGAGGAAAGCCGTGCCCTGCTGTCTGCTCCTGGCCCTGTTGGTGCGCGCAGAGGTGAGCGCGCCGCGGCGGAACCTCCGGTCTAAATAAAGCTGATGTTCACCGCCTGGCATTCAGTCTGGACCCGGATCCTCACGTTCTGTTTGTCCCTGACATCCGATTTAACCGAATATCCCGTGTGAGCAGCAGAGGAGTGATATTTATTCTCCGGCGCTGACGTTTCTGAAAGTTTCCTGATTGATTCTTGGGAAATAATCTGTTATTATTTCCATATTCCTCTAAAATATTGGCAAATGAAATAGTTTGATGTGTTTGTATGATATGCTGTAGATTTTTGAGACCAGCTGTGGTGTTATAAATTTCTTGAAAGAAGACTTAGTTGTGGTGAAATCCTCAGGATGCTTCAGCTTTAATCGCTTGTATGGAGAAATAAGCTTCAGGTTCTAAATCAATAAATTATCCCCATTCAGTTGCAATTCTATTTATTTGTACAGTGATTATCTTCAAAATTAAAACTAAGTCAAATGCTTAAGATTTACAAAATATCAAGAAAGCACCTCTCTGGTTTGAAAGATAAACTTGAGAAAAAGCAAAGTGTTTAATCTGAGACAAACTCCACTCACAAAATGATAACTACAGTTCATAAATAGTAAAAGCAGCAACTTGGTTGTTGTGTCTAGAAAGTTTTATGTTCAAAGTATTTAGGTTTTTTTGTTTTTTTCATTTATGATCCAGAAAATAAAATCGACCTCAAGAAAGATGTGAAAATTAAAACAACAATCACTGAAGAGCAAAAAAAAACACTATTTATTATTATTAAAAATATTAAATAGTGTCTGGATTGTGCTCCTTTTCATCCAAATTACCATATAATAAAACAAGTTATATAAAATAAAATAAGTCTACTGTAAGATAACAAAATCCTGAGTGAATAAGAATAATCCTCATCGGTTTTCATGTTTTTTTCCCCTCCTACATTTTTTCTGATATCTGCAAAAAGTTACTGATCAAATCATAAGTAGTCGGCAATCGGGTGTAAAGACCCAAATGACAAAGGACAGAATGATGTGTGAACAATCTGTCGGTGTTTAAAAGGCTTCATCCTCAGCTTTAGAGGCTGATGGATGGCGATCATGTCTCCGCTGGGAGAACTGTGTCCCTGGAAGGAGGTGTAGGAGGTGTAAAGTACTGGTTGGAGGACAATGACACGGTGAACGCGGCCCATTTACATGGTTGTAATTCCTGCAGGCTTCACAGCTTCAGACTCACACAGTCAGCGTTTCAGTGCCGCAGTCTGTCCGTTCAGATTCAACGCTCCGCAGAAAATATTAGATAAAACAACCAAATGCTGCAGGTTGTTCATTCATTCACTCCTTCAGCAGCTCTCCTTCTGTTTGCTTCTCATTATCAGCAGGTCAAAGTCTGTTCCTTATTCGTTTTATATCGTATCACTGCAGATAAGTGTGAAAGGGAAACACCTCCGTTTAGAAACTCTTGCAGGTCCAGAAGCCATCTGCAACAAAAACCAAATCAAAATATGATCATGGTGACAAAAATGTCCCTGACAAATATCATGCTGGAAACCTTTTGCAGCCCGTTGCTGTAGATTCTCCTCCATCCAGGTTGTGATAAAGAGTTCTGGAGGGATAAATGTTCACCTGATGGATCCAAACTCACCGTTTCACTGCTAAGTCAGGGGAGCTCCTATTGGTTGGTGCTGAAAATGCTAAATTAAAAAGATAAATCCCATTAAATGATTAATTTTTTTCAGCCACAGCCCTGTTTGAACCTCCTACGATGGGACCAGACCTTGTGGGACACCTGCTGGTCACTTTTTCTTACAACATTAGTAGTCTTTTTTTTTGAGTTCTCCACAAACTTGTCAAAATCAAAATACCAACAACAAGTCTAGGAAAGATGTTTGTGATATGAAGGGAGAGAAGACATGCGTAGCTATATGATATTGTGTTTTCCTCCGCAGGAAATCGAAGGCGGACACCTGAGGACCAAGCAGGGTGCAGGTAAGGGTCGTCTGGAGGGCACGTTCAGTCGTTAGCACCCCCAGTGTGAAGCCAAGGCTGCAGAACGTTTCATGAGCGGAAGGCATCGAGACAACAAGTCTGGAAACACAGTTCAAGTCCTGCAGGATTGGCGTTAATGCTCAGGAGTCATTTAATCCACAATCATGTGTCGGGGCTTGAAACGCTCTCGCATGCCTTTGGACTTGTTTTCCTCCAGGAAATCTCGATACTCCAGCAAACAATCCCTGAACAACAGCAGAAGGAATGAAGAAACGCTTCTCCTCATTCGGTGTCGAAGACCTGGACCCACTCAGACCTCAGACCGGATCACCAGTCGCCTTCAGCCCACATCCTAATCTAGTTTGTCCCCTACAGACCGGCCTTTATGCTCCTCTATCTGCTGTTACCAGCACTCCCAGTCTCATTACCTCCAGTAAACCGGTGTGGTTTACTGTCCAGCCCCCCCACCATCCTGCTCCAAAGGCTCCCACTTAAAGCAGAGCTGTCCCTGAAGATGTAACCATCTCCATGGAAGAGCGTTCACCACTAATGGAGTCAAAGCTGCTCTGACTCCAACCTGTCAATAGTCCCACCGCAGATGAGATAAATGTTGAGGTGCTCGAATGCAACATATCAATATTTACAGCTCAGAAGGTTTCTGTAACTTGAAACGATGTCTAGAGAGATGAGGAGGATAAAGACCTGCTTGGAACGGGTTCCAAAAAGTCAAGGGTTCACAAAAGCAGCAGAATATTTAAAATCAATTGTAAATAAATGAGTAAAATTACATTTTAGAAGTGTTTTATGAATAGATAACACTTTTATTTCCCCTCATGTCATCTTTTGTTACCTTTTGTGCTTAAGTGTGCCTGTGGTTGGTGGGATTTAATCTCATGACCATCATTGATTTTAGTCTGGAGACTCTTGAGAAGAATCGGTTCCTCACGATGTTTGGCTGTGACTGTGAGAACCGAATCGGCTTCAGGATTCAGGTCGGTTCCCGTAGCGATGGGAGGAAACGAGATGCATGAATCCGGAGTCAGACGCCTCCATCTGGAGGGCAGCTGCTGCTTTAACAAGACTCTGGAACTCCGGCTGAACTGCAGGGAAGACACTTAAGAGCAACTCGGAGCTCTGCCAACGGTAAAGGAGATCTATAAAAGCTCTTCCTGGGAAGAGGAGATGTCACCGCTTCACACACACACACAGACACAGACACACACACACACATATATCAATTTCACCCACTCTTAACCATTTGCAGCTGGAATCTAAAGGACTCATCTTCTATTGTACATGAGGTTTTCTGGGAAACACTGTTAATCAGTTGTTCTAAAAAAACCGAATCAAACAGAAAACCTTTTAAAACTCTCCATAAAACACAAAGTACAAGCAGAAAATCCTACTTTTGCTGATTCCTGCAGCATCTCTAGTTCTTTCTAGAAACCCTTTAGCTGCTATCACGCCGTCCAGACCAGCGTCTGGCAGCGTTCCTCGGGAATCTTAACCCATTCCTCACAGAGAGAGGCCAGTTCTGGAACATTCCTGGATTACCTGCATCAAATCCCACCACGGATTCTCTGTGGATTCCAGTCATGTGACTGTGACGGTCTCTGGAATGATCCAGGACTTCTTCTGGAACTGGGCCTTGATGGACTCTGAGGGTCTGTTTGGGATCTTAATCCATTTGGAACATCTACATCCAAGCTTCACCCAAAAGGTCCAGTTTGGTTTTAACGTTCATGGTCTGATCTAGATGGTTCTGACCTTCTGGAACCACATTTCTGGTACCTTTTGGGTCAGCAGTGGTGCTGCTAAAGTAATTCTATAAAGGATGTCTCAGTGTTTTCACAGGGTCTTTCTAACCGACTGATGCTCTTCATCTGCAGCTCTTCCGTCCTGCTCAGAAGACTTCACACAGCTGGGCTACTACAACGGCGCGGTTTCCCAGTCAGACTCGGGCTCCCCCTGCCTGAAGTGGACCGACTTCCCTGATTACATGCAGCAGTATCCGGGCCGAGGCCTGGGGGAACACAGCTTTTGCAGGAATCCCGACCGAGACGTGAAGCCGTGGTGCTTCATCAGGCAGACGTCGGGCGCCATCAGCTGGGCATACTGCGACTGTCGTCAGGGTGAGCCAAGGAGGGGGGGCACGAACACGTTACATCTGTCTTAACATATCCATCACCCCTCCTCACTCCTGTGGTTTGCTGCCAGGTGCTGCCAGGTTGGTGGGGGGGTCATCGGGCAACAGTGGGCGTCTGGAGATTTACCTTAATGGCCAGTGGGGGGCAGTGTGTGACACGCACTGGAACGACCGCGACGCCAGCGTCATATGCAGGCAGCTTGGACTGGGGTAAGAGAAGCGTTGTGGCGTCTGACGTGTTCTGACGCCAATGGTTGAATTATTAAGCATCCAATTCCCAACACCCACCCCAGCATTTCCATGGTAACTGTCCCCAACAGAGCCAGGAGTTCTGATGGGTTAGTTTGATTTTGTTGGGTCAACCGATACCATTATCAGTATCAAATTTGCAAAAATAGGATCTGTACCTTCAGCACCACCTGGTGGACAAAAGCAGAATGACAGTTATGAGGTCGCAGCTTGTCGCTTAGCTACTGTACCATCACCATTTCCTGTGCAGTTTGCATCTACTTGTTTGAAATAAGAACATCTTGTTCTTCTGCCCCTGCAGTGAGATCGGTACGGCCCTGCAGCATTCCTACTACGGCCCGGGTTCCGTCTTCCACTACGAGCGCCTGGGTTGCCTGGGTAACGAGAATTCCCTCCTGGAGTGCCGAAGCAGGAAGTTTATCGTCAGTGACTGCAACCATGGCAACGAAGCAGGAGTGGTTTGCGCTGAGCCAGAAGGTGTGCAGAAGAATGGTTACCTCGAAGGGAACTCTTTATGTGAGGCGTGGAAACAGGAAGGAAAGTAGAGCAGCTGGGGCAAAACCAGTAAGACCAGAACCTCCAGTTAGTCCTCAGTTAGGAATTCATCCAAATTATGACCATGAAAATAAATTAATTAATTAAAAATTTAAGCTTAATTTAGAATTTTTACATTTTTTAAGGTAAATTTAAATTAAAAAATAATTAGTAATTTTTTAAAAATTATTAATAATTTTTAAATTTTTCCCAAGCCAAAACGATGTTTCCCCGGTAACAGCTACGAGTTGGACTAAGATCTGCACCACCGTCATGTGTTTAATCCTTATGCAATGGAAACATTTATTGCTCCTGTAAATGTAAACAATTTAACAGGTATCAATCGAATCCCTGCATCCAATCAGAAGCCAGGATTCACTAAGACTGTGTTATCAAGCCACTTATAAATCTGGTAAATGTCACATGTCGTGTCTTTCTGGCTTTTTTGAAAGTTTTTGGAAGATTACAAATATCTGCATTCCTGAAAGTAGAAAAGAAATATAAAATGAATTGTAATTACAACATAGGAGACAATCAATCCTACTTAGCTTCAACAGGCTAGTGGTACTATTAGTTAAACATGTCCTCTGTTTGGATGGAGACTCATGGGTCCTTCACACACAGCAGAAGTTAGTGGACACATTCTTAAGGTAAACTAATATGTAGCCTCCACTAAGAATAACCATCAGCACATTTCCCACAATCCTTCCAAAGAACCAAAATAGATAAACCAACTTTTCTTTTTACAGAGTGTCTTTGTTCGGACATACTGTACTGCTGACTAAAATACAACCACCAGCACACGAACCAGAGTCTGGAAGCTTTCTTTAAAAAAAAACAACAAAACGCCACCACGTTTTGCTAATGTGTGTGTATGTGTGTGTGTGTGTGTGTGTGTGTGTGTGTGTGTGTGTGTGTGTGTGTGTGTGTGTGTGTGTGTGTGTGTGTGTGTGTGTGTGTGTGTGTGTGTGTGTGTGTGTGTGTTATTGACTCTTGTTCCTCAGGTATGGGGATCCCCATGAGGCTGGTGGGAGGCCTGGAGGACTTTGAGGGTCGGGTTGAGGTGTACCACGACGGTCGGTGGGGAACCGTCTGCGATGACCAGTGGGACGACGCCGACGCTGAGGTGGTGTGTCGACATTTAAATCTGGGGTGAGGACCAACTCAGGATTACACTTTCAAATTAAAAGCATGAAAGGCCCTGCGACAAAGACCCGTCTCTGTGCAGCCCTTGTTTCAGGCCGGTTCAATAACGACGCCACTTTATTAAAGTTGGTTGTTTCCGTGCTCCAAATAATGGACGGTTCTGTCCCAACCAACAGAGGCATGGCCAAGGCCTGGACCTGGGCCCATTTCGGCCAGGGCTCCGGTCCCATCTGGCTGGATGGGGTTCGGTGTACAGGAAATGAACTCTCTCTGGAGGAGTGTCCTCATAACACCTGGGAGCAGCACAACTGTGACCACATCGAAGACGCGGGGGTGTCCTGCAACCCTTACACAGGTCCGACTTCATGCCCTGAGATCTAGAGGTGCTATGTTAAAAGCAAAGAGACCAACTGTAAACTTTTGAGGATGTCAGCAAACGTGCATTGGTGGTTTTATAGGTTGACTTTTTATTTTAGACATGTTTCCTGTGTTTGTCCATCATTTACCTCGAACAAACAGCGGCTGATCTGTAAATTTGTCCCTTTTCTCCCGTGTGTCTGCAGACGGTGCCGTCCGTCTGGTGGGGGCAGACAATCACTGGGAGGGCCGGGTGGAGGTTTACCACGAGGGGCAATGGGGCACCGTCTGTGATGACAGCTGGACCCAGCTCAACGCCCAGGTGGTTTGCAGACAGCTGGGCTTCAGGTCAGTTCATCCAGAACCACTTTGGTGCTTTTATTTTGGCGATGAGGCAGACGTCAGCAGAGGGTCTTGTGGTCTTACCTGCAGTGGTCGAGCGGATGTGGCCCCCGATGGGGTGTATGAAGAGGGTCGGGGGTTAATCCTTCTGGATGAGGTGCAGTGTCAGGGGACAGAATCCACTCTGATGGGCTGTAAACACTCCAAGTGGGGCCAACACGACTGCTCCCACAGCGAGGATGTTGGAGTCCGTTGTGAGAGGGGGGGCGTTGCTAAGGAGATGCCGGGCCTCTGGCCGTCGGTTGGTAAGAGCATCTGATGACGTTTTCTGGGTATTTTTCTGCCAGTATTTAAAAACTCAATAATGAAACGTGTGGTTGTTCTCTCTGACGGCGGTTCTCAGGTCCTCTGGTGCGATTGGTCGCCGGGGAGAGCAGGAAGGAGGGGCGAGTGGAGGTCTTCATCAACGGCCAGTGGGGGAGTGTGTGTGATGACGGCTGGAACGACGTCAGTGCGGCCGTAGTCTGCAGACAGCTGGGATTCACGTTAGTAGGGCTACACCTCCACTGGGGTTCATCCTCTGGGGGGCGTGATCAGAAATGACTGTTAAAGTTTGACGTATTCAATCAAAGTAGGAAAACAAAAGTAGTCTGAAGGATCTTAACTGCTATGAACTATTCATTGATGATCATTCGTGATCCCCTGAGGATGGACTCCCAACATCGTTACTTACCTTTAGTCAAACGTACCTTAAAAGTTATCAAACTAATAACCTTTTTTCAAACGTAGCACAAGTCAGTTTATGCTAAGAATGCCTATTAAGTTTGTATTTAGGCGGACGTTTTTAATTATACAGTACTTATTCTTTTTTGTGGATAAAAATAAAATGTAAACATATCTTAATATAGTTTCTTCACCACGTAGAAATAAATTAATGAAAACACACAAAAATGATACTTGGTGCATTACTTGAGAATGTATTCTCACACAACATATAATAACGATGCCGTGTGTCTTTGCATGCTATCCTCCCAGAGGCGTGGCTAAAGCTCGATCCATGGCATACTTCGGTGAGGGTCAAGGCCCGATTCACCTGGATAACGTCCGCTGCTCGGGCACCGAGCTGTCCTTGGGTCAGTGTCCGGCTGTGGGTCAAGAAGGTCACGACTGTCGTCACAGTGAGGATGCAGGCGTCATCTGCGATTACACCTTAGATCCTGTAGGGGGCGCTTCCATGCAGACCTGCGGCTTCAGACTCAACAACCAGCGGCGTCGACGGCGGATCATAGGAGGAGATAAATCACTGAGGTTAGAGAAGCACACAGCGGTTCAGTGGAAAGTTTGGTTTCCAGTCTTGAAATCCTAACACAAAAATTTGACCTAATTATGCAAAAACTGCGTAAAAGAATTTCCAAAAATTATCATAAATCATCCTATAAATAAAGTACATGCATAGAGACATGGTATTGTTTTTTAAAACTGTGTGCAATTTGGCATAGGTCCAGATAATACTCCAGACCATCTACACCATGTGTGTCAAACTCACGGCCTGGGGGCCAAATGTGGCCAACCACATCATTTTATGTGGCCCTCGAGAGCATAAAGGTCAGAGTGTCTAAAAATAAATAGGTTTGTAACTTGAATAAATAATAAATTCAGAGTTATTTAACATTAAGGAGTAGTTACATTTATTTTAAATTACACTGAGTTACATTTAGTTACATTTTTAAGTTACATCCGGCCCTTTGAGGACGGCCGTTATGCTGATGTGGCCCTTGGTGAAAATGAATTTGTCACCCCTGATGTCCACTAAACCGTTGTTTCTATGTGGTTCCAGGGGTGAGTGGCCCTGGCAGGTGTCCCTGTGGCTCCGGTCTCAGTCCAAAGGCAACCATCCTCTGTGCGGCGCGTCCCTCATCAGTCCCTGCTGGGTCGTGACCGCCGCCCACTGCTTCAAAAGGTAAAACAGCTCCTCCTAGTGGTCACCTGTCACCATTACAGACAGGGCACACCCATCACTCGGGGTTCCGTTTGTGGTCCTGCAGATTCGGCAGAGACCCCACCCGCTACGTGTTGCGTCTGGGTGACTACCACACCGAGGAACAGGATGACTTTGAACGCACCCTGGCCCCTGAACGCATCGTCATCCACAAAAAGTACCACAGTCACAGTTGGGAGAATGACATCGCCTTGCTGAGGCTCAAAGGGGCAGAGGGCAACTGCGTGGCCTTCAACCCACACACCAATGCCGTGTGTCTACCGGAAGGGGGTAGGAAGTGGGACAAGAGGCCGGCGGCCTGTGTGATCACCGGCTGGGGCGTCACAGGTAACACCGTGGATGACTGACCAACATATGGTGATTTTACAGGATCTGATGGGGCAATAAGTTAGTTTTTTCAGTATGTTTCCACGGCATCTGGTTATTTTCTTCTTAATCCAGTAAATGAGAGTAAATTAGACTTGTTTTCTTCTTCATCAGACTCAGAATACTCCCGCACGCTGCTCCAGGCCTGGGTGCCTCTCCTTCCAGCCTGGAAATGCAAGAAGCGGTACCACGAACGTTTCACCAGCCGCATGCTGTGCGCCGGGAGCCTGTCAGAGCGCCACCGTGTGGACAGTTGCCAGGGTGACAGTGGAGGCCCGCTTGTTTGCCAGGGGGAAGGGGGCAGATGGGTGCTGACGGGGGTCATATCTTGGGGTCACGGTTGCGGCAATCCTTCTTTCCCTGGTGTGTACACGCGTGTCAGCAGGTTCCTGCGATGGATTGATAAGGTTGTCAACAAACCCTTCATCGGATGATGATGATGATAATGATGATGATGATGATGATAATGATGATGATGATGATGATGATGATGATGGGGAAGAGGCAGGTGCTGAGACTTTAAGGACTTTTCTTCTCCATCTTTTCCCTCATTTGTTTCTGTTCTGTGGTTTTCATTGAGGAATCCTGATCAGAGCCAGTGTTGAGTGTTAAAATCTTGTTCAGGTCAATGAGTTGCTGTATATGTATATTGTATATTTGATGTTAGTTGAAAACTGCACCATATTCCATATTCACAAAAGCATGTTTGAAAGTGATCCTCCAATATGGAAGCAGTTTGATGTGCGTCAGCATTTCTTAACGAAGTCGAAGAAGAAGCCGGCGGACGCCTGAAAGACCTCGTCTGGCTGCACGTGGCACAGTTAGTTTTCTTATGCACTAAAATACTTGCCTTATAATCACACTGGAGTCGTCTGTGAATGAGAAGCTCATGCAGGTCGGAGCCGGTGAAAAGATTCTGCGTCTTATGAGACTGACTTTGTGCCTGCAGATGTTTTATTTATTCTATTATAACATTCCAGATGTGCATCTTACAGGAAAAAAAAAACCATCTGATGATGAAGGTCATCACTTTTGCCAAATTATTTCTATTTGCCAAATTTAAGCTAATTACAGGGCTTTAAAAGAACATTTCATTCCAACTGTCATGCAGTAAAATGTGTCCTGATTGCCTGTCTGCTCAGAGCTTAGAGAAACGTATTGAATAGAAGAGAAGCAATGGTGGAATCTTCAAGTTTAGCCACCTTGAATAATAAACATTGCTGACAAAAAGAACACTAAATTCCAATGCATGTGTAGTCGTGGTGTCCAACGGGTCTATGCACATCCAGAAGATACTTTTCAGTTAAATTAGAGCTTTTAAAGCTGAGTAACCGATCAGGTACTGCTCTAGTAGAGCCTTCAGCTCACTGTTTGGTCATTTGTTTCTGGTATTTTTATTATATTACAGTATTGGATGATGTGGGAATGTGTGTATTATCAGCTGATCATATAAAGGTCATGATGTCTGCCGTGTCAAAACAATTATAATCCACAGTTCATGTGATTTTTTTTATAACGCTGCACACTATTGATGTGTATACGTCTGTAGCAAAATGTGTATTTTTTTGGTGCTCTGTTCTGTATTTGCTGATGCTGTCTTCATGTTTTTATTGTTTTTATTTATTTGGACAGGACACGTTTAACCACTAGACGCTCAACAGGGACTAGCAGGCTGGTCTCTCCTCTGACCTGAAGTCATTTGGTCATTTTGCATTTCATTTAACACATGATTAATACGTTCTTCACAGTCCATCCCAAGTCCATGTTGTATAAGATCATAAAATTCAGCAGAATAAATGTATTTCTTACAATATTTGATGTTTCCATGTTATTTTGATATCATCTTCCTCCCCGCTGTTCTTTGTCTTTGGTGTAATAATGAAGTCTTGAGTCCTTGAGACATGATTCAAAACTATACTGTATTTTAGTATGTAAATTTGCTTCCATAGAATTCATTTATTTATTATTAATTATTAATGAGTCTGTAACACAGTAATATCAGTGAAACAGTCATCAACAATGGGTTCCTGTCAAAGCATGAAGATGTCAAACGCCTTGGTCAGCAGGAACACACACAAAAATCACACTGTTCACAAAAGCATGACATTTCTTTGTAACTTTAGAATAAATACTGACCTTTCTCAGAGATATTGTGTGTGTCAAGATAGTGTAATTTATTAATTTACAGAAAACTAAAATCCATTGTGGTTTACCACCTTTTGGAACCAACCATAAAATAATACGATTCATTAGAAAGGTCTTGAAAATAACTTCCTTTCTGCTGAACAAAGAGCCTTAATAACTTAATTCACATTTATTCACCTCATTATGCTTCAGTGTTTGGATCTGGTGGTGAATTAACTCCCATAAACTCAAATGACCTTAATATTTCCGCTTTCTTTCACCACGATCCATGAATTATTCCCTAGAAAAAAAGAAATATTGATTTAAATGCACCCTTTCATTCACATCTTAATAAAAAAGTTTAATTGGATCCATTCAGCACCAGGTTTCAAGTAAATCCGAATCGGATTCGGTTCTCCGGCCGGAGTCTCTCTCCTCCAGCGGAGCCGAACGGAGCCGGCAGCCGGAAGCTGTGATCAGCTGATGGAGGAGGAGGAGGAGGCGCTGTAGGAGAGGTGAGCCATCTTCCCCCGGCAGACCGACCGAGCCCGGACGACAGGGAGACGGGGAAACATCCCGGGGATCCCGGTGTCATTCGGAGGCAGAGACGATTCCAGCGCCAGAACAACCGGAGGAAGACACCTGAGGACGGATCCGACTGTCGGCTTCGAACGTCAGGCACAGGCTCCAAGATTACACGGATACAAAGAACGGGAAACATCAAGCTAGGACCGGGGATTAACATCGAATTATTAATCTCATTTTACTTAAAATCTAACGCGCAGATCTCCTGTAGATTGGTGATATAAATCAGGATGTCGTCTGCGAACAGCGACAGATGAGCCTCAGCGGGAAATGTAAACAAACAGCTATTTAAGCTAGCTGAAGTTAGCCCAGGTTAGCTTTCTAGCTAACGGTAGGGGGACGATATTTGTAATAGAAAACGAAGGGAAAACCTTCCGAACAGGCATGTCATCTGGTTGTTAATCAAATTTAATCCGAATATAGTCGTTGTACGTCGATGGCAGATGTTTTTGTCGCCCCAGAGCGAAGCTATTAGCATCATTAGCCTCTCGGCTAATGTTGCTTTGCATTAGCACCCCTGCATTTAACTAGCATAGTAAATGTGGAAGACATTTAACTCGCTTCAACTGCTTTTGTTGTGATAAAGTTTAAACGCTTTAAGGAATTGTACAACTGTACAATAGTTAATTGAGATATTTGTTGAGATATTTTTTGTGGTATTTGAATTAAGTGAAGTTAAGGAATTCTTCCAGTTTGAATCAGTTTGGCTAAAGCTAACCGTGATGCATTCATGGTCCTAGCAGAACAGCGGGTGACATTTTTAGTTTTTTTTGGGGGGGGGGTCTTCCGTCTGTTTGACAGCAATAAATAAATAAATAAATAAATAAAAGCTGGTATGTTTGGTAGTGAAGTGAAAACAAACGATAAAACCGTGGAAATTGAGTGTAAAAGGAGTCAGTAAAGCGGCATGAAGTTGGTGGATAAATCGAACTAGTTGACTTGTAGTTTGATTTGAATTCAAGGGAAACGCTGCTAAACACGTGGAAAGTTAGACATAAACACTGAAACTCTAGGTTTTTTTTCCCCCGCTTTAGTTGTTCCTGGCTGCATAACGGAGCCCGTCGGCTTGTCAGAGTTTGTATTATGCTGCGTTTGAGGGCCCAGCGGTAAGCTGCTCAGCTGTGTTTGGGTAGCGACTGGCCTCCCCTCCCCCAGTCTTGAGACTCGATTTTCCCCGAGTGTCGGACACTTTTTCACCGGGTCTCCTCTCGATCACCAAGCTTGAAGAAAGCCCGTCGTCCTCTGGACTTCGACGCAATCTCCAAAACAAAAAAAGAAAGAAAAAAAAATAAAAGAAAGAAAAAATTGGATGTAATGGAACTTATGTTCGCCGAGTGGGAGGATGGGGAGAGGTTCTCCTTCGAAGACTCGGACCGGTTCGAGGAAGACTCTCTCTGCTCCTTCATCTCTGAGGCCGAGTCTCTCTGTCAGAACTGGAGGGGATGGAGGAAGCAGTCCGCTGGACCCAACTCCCCCACTGTCAAGATTAAAGGTGGGACAAACACACACTCACACACACTAGTTCATTTTGAATGCTTGGGTGAATGTTGGCAGTGTGTGAGTGGTGGGATTAACAGCAGCAGGGTGAAGGAATATCAGTGGGACTATCTGTAGCTGGTTGTTGTAGTGAAGTAAACAAGGAGACATAGTCATCAATAATACCCCCCCCCACACAACCACCCCTACATACCCCCACATACCCCCCTGACACACTCAGATCTCCTCAACAGTTTTGGTTAAAACCTGTCACCCTTAAAAACACCACATCAACATCCACAACACTGCTCAAACTTTTGCTCTTATATCTGATCTGTTCTGCTTTGACTGTGCCCCCCCCCCCCACACACACACACACACCGGTTGAACACATCTTTTCCCTGATCCAACTTTAACAACAAGCGTGCAACAGAAATTGCCTGCAGTATGCTGGATCTTTATTGAAACGAATGATATATTAATGCATGCATTATTCCTGTTGATGTGTTTTTTTGCAGTGATTAATAGCCTTTTAGGCAGGGAGGGGGGTAAGGGGTGGGGGTCACACCAGGGGCTGCACCATTGTCTGCAAGACGTGTGATGGGATTTGTTTTTGTAATCCAGAATCAGAGCGTCAGTGAAAACGGTTTAGGAAAACCTGTTGCACCTGTGTTTGTTTGTTTGTTTGTGTTGTTTTGATCTTGATAAAGAGGCAAAGCTATTGAGATATGCATATTTCTAGAATGGCTACGCGTTGTCAATATATCACTTAGTATATTTGTCACTGAGTTTTCTCTGGTATGAAACAAAAACACACGAGCGTTTCTCCGTAAATGAATCAACAAGCCGCCGCTCCGGTGGATTTTAACTGTCGTGTGGATCGTTCCGGCGTGGAATCGTCAAGGGAATGTGGAGCCTGCTGGCTACAGCTACCTCACATCATCCTTAACCTCCTCCACGGGGTGATTCTCTCGAGACGGCTCCGTGTTCCTGTTTACTAAACCCAGCATCAGCAGTCATGTGTTACCGTTGCTGCTGGTGAATGAAAGCCACGAGCTGCGTTTGATGATCAGAACAAGACGGGAGTCACAACTAATTGGATTTCTGTTGGAAAAGTTGGTTTAATCTTCTCAACACTATCTCCAAACTGAATCAACAACACTTTCAGCTACAGTTTTAATTTCAGTCCTATTAAAATTAAATATTATGACGATTGATCACTTCTTGAATATTCTGTGGACCCAAATTCATTCATAAATAATGAAGTTTTCCTGCTCACAGACAAACAAACAGCTGAGGGACTCTGTGTGTACACATGGAGCAGTTTGGAGAAGATTCCAAATCCCACGTCTCCCACAAGTGGCATGCCTTCAGTGGTTTCATGACAAACAGTCATTTATCGCATGTTTCTTTAGCAGAGACCCTTCCAGTAACAATACATCGGAGCGTTCGGAGCAGCTCCGTCTTTGTCAGAGCTTTGCTCGTGGTCGAGAACCGGGTTTGATGTTTGACAGGACAGAGATACTCTTCCCACTGACTGTTGAGATCAAGAAAAAAGGCTTGTTGACTTTCAAATAGACGGTATATCGAACCCGAGCGATTCAAAAGATTGAAAATACTTTTTGCCCGGAGTGAAGTTTTGTAGGTTTACAGCTGGTTTTGTAATGAAAGTGTCCGGTAAGACGTTCCAGGGTGTCGGATCACCTGCACCTGACGGCTCACGGCGCCAAAAGTTTTTCACTTCATCTCAGTGCTTACCCAGCCTGCTGCTTGTTTGAACTGTCCTCTCTGCAAAATGTCTTTCTTTCCATCCGATAAAAAAAAAATGTCCAAATCTTCCTGTAAATACCATTGGTTGCTAACTTCAGATAAGAATGCACTTTGAGATCTCTCACTTTGTGAGCTGGCAAATGGGGCAGGTTTGAAAACATAGACACACTGAAATAAAAAGACGTATCTTCTCATGCTTTTAACTACGACTATTTCATCCAGATATTATGATTTGCGTACAGTGCGCCCTCACGCATTCGCGCATCAATGCTCGTGGATTCTTGGTGGGTAGTCACATGATACCGTACGCGCATTCTATTGGCTAACGGCATCTGGAAGTGTGCTCCGTTCCGTGAGTCTTGGGCTTACATGAGACACAAAAGTGCTTTAAACAGTCGAAAATAGTGTGGGAAAAGGTAATACAGATTGGTGGTTTAATATCAGTATGGGGAGGCATACCTTCTGATTCAAAGTAAATTGAGACGCTGTTGAAGCATAAACAGAACTTTAGAATTCTCTCATGCTTTACAACACATGTGTCAAACTCAAGGCCCTGGGGCCAGATGTGGCCCTCCACATCATTTTATGTGGCCCCCGATAGGTCAAAAGTGTGCTTTGACCAAAACTACATTTCCCACAATGCAGTAATTCAGCCCATTTAAACTTTGAATAAAAAGGTTTTGAACAAAGTTAACGTCCTAACTTGTGTTTGATGTTATTTTTCTTTATTCATTGATAGTTTGATCCTTGATTGATGGAATTCTGTTGGTTTCATAACCTGACAAATTAAAATGATTTATTTTATTACAGAGAAACAAACATATTGTTCTGTGCAACTGTAATATTTGTAACTTGAATAAATAGTAAATTCAGAATTATTTAACATTAAGGAGTAGTTACATTTATTTTACATTACATTGAGTTACATTTAGTTACATTGATAAAACTAAAACTACATTCATACATTTATAAAATGAGTCAATGAATCCTGAAAGCTGGAAACAGACGCTCTCATCGCTCCAAAAATCAACTGAAAAGCTGGAAGAGCCCTTTAATCTAGGGGGGGGGGCACAAACGGAGCATGTAGGGTCAGGATAACAGCCCCACCTGATTATTTTTGGCGGAGACTCTGCCAGAGAAGGGATTCTAAAACCTGTTGAAGGATTTTTTTTCGTGTCAGCTGCGCGTTCAAAGTAAACCTACCGTCCACTTTAACGGGGCAGAGTATCCTGTGTTTATTTTAGTAGAGCAGAATAATGTCCCACCCTGAGCACCGTAGGTGGACGTCAGTCCAGAGAGCCCCCACCACCCCCTGGAGAGAAACGGACCGGAGGAGGAGGAGGGCCCTCAGCTCTGCCACCAGCTACAAAGGAACAGCTGTTAGAGCGGATTCCCTCGGTGCTGGCGGCTGATTGGTGGACAGCTTCCTGTCATTCACCTGCAGCAGCCAATCGCAGGCTGGCAAAATGAGCTCTGTTACTACCCAGCTCCCCCCCAGGTTTGAGCTCTCCGCTCCTCGACAGACTGCCCCAGTTTCTGACTAGTAGTTGTGGTAAAAACACACGACATGCAGCGGTTTGAAAAATAAAAGCGCTTTCAAATGTCGATAACCTTTGCGGACATTTTTTTTCTTATAGTGAAACTGTAGTTTTGTTTGTTTTTTAGCTTTTTGCCAGTCCAGCAAAAACAATAAGTGAGATGAAAACATCCAAAACTTGGAAGTTTTTCGCATCCATGGAGCTTTTTTCTCTGTTATGAAAAGAAATGAAACCAGATTCTTAATTTTCCGGGTTTATGAAGCAAATCTGTGATCAAACGAGTATTTTATGTAAAGTACTCTAAATTTAAAAAAAAACTTTATTAGTCCCCAAGGGGCAATTGAAAGCAACATAAAGAAGGATAGGTGTAAAATATACAGTGTAAGCATGAACAGTGTAAACATAAACAATAAAAATAAATACAAATATAAATACATGAATGTAAATTCATAAAAAACAAAAATGTTTGTTAAATAATAATTCAAAGCCTTGTCTATTCAGTTTAGAACCTAATGTGTTCAAGACCTCCATCCATCCATCCATCCATTCTCTTCCGCTTATCCGGGGTCGGGTCGCGGGGGCAGCAGCTTAAGCAGGGAAGCCCAGACTTCCCTCTCCCTAGCCACTTCATCCAGCTCCTCCGGGAGAATCCCAAGGCGTTCCCAGGCCAGCCGGGAGACATAGTCTCTCCAGCGTGTCCTGGGTCGTCCCCGGGGCCTCCTCCCGGTAGGACGTGCCCGGAACACCTCACCAGGGAGGCGTCCAGGAGGCATCCTAACCAGATGCCCGAGCCACCTCATCTGGCTCCTCTCGATGCGGAGGAGCAGCGGCTCGACTCTGAGTCCCTCCCGGATGGCCGAACTCCTCACCCTATCTCTAAGGGAGAGTCCGGACACCCTACGGAGGAAACTCATTTCGGCCGCTTGTATCCGGGATCTCGTTCTTTCGGTCACGACCCATAGCTCGTGACCATAGGTGAGGGTAGGAACGTAGATCGACCGGTAAATCGAGAGCTTTGCCTTTCGGCTCAGCTCCTTCTTCACCACGACAGACCGATACAGAGTCCGCATCACTGCAGACGCTGCACCGATCCGCCTGTCGATCTCCCGTTCCATTGTACCCTCACTCGTGAACGAGACCCCAAGATACTTGAACTCCTCCACTTGGGGCAGGATCTCATCCCCAACCTGGAGAGGGCACTCCACCCTTTTCCGACTGAGGACCATGGTCTCAGATTTGGAGGTGCTGATTCTCATCCCAACCGCTTCACACTCCGCTGCGAACCGTTCCAGTGAGAGTTGGAGATCACGGCTTGATGAAGCCAACAGCACCACGTCGTCTGCAAAAAGCAGAGACGCGATACTGAGGCCACCAAACCGAACACCCTCAACGCCTTGGCTGCGCCTAGAAATTCTGTCCATAAAAGTTATGAACAGAATCGGTGACAAAGGGCAGCCTTGGCGGAGTCCAACCCTCACTGGAAACGAATCCGACTTACTGCCGGCAACGCGGACCAAACTCTGACATTGGTCGTACAGGGACCGAACAGCCCTTATCAAGGGGTCCGGTACCCCATACTCCCGAAGCACCCCCCACAGAACCCCCCGAGGAACACGGTCGAACGCCTTCTCCAAGTCCACAAAACACATGTAGACTGGTTGGGCGAACTCCCATGCCCCCTCAAGGACCCTGCGGAGGGTGTAGAGCTGGTCCACTGTTCCACGGCCAGGACGAAAACCACACTGCTCCTCCTGAATCCGAGATTCGACTTCCCGACGGACCCTCCTCTCCAGAACCCCTGAATAGACCTTACCAGGGAGGCTGAGGAGTGTGATGCCCCTGTAGTTGGAGCACACCCTCCTGTCCCCTTTCTTAAAAAGGGGGACCACCACCCCAGTCTGCCAATCCAGAGGCACTGTCCCCGAAGTCCACGCGATGTTGCAGAGGCGTGTCAACCAGGACAGCCCCACAACATCCAGAGCCTTTAGGAACTCCGGGCGGATCTCATCCACCCCCGGGGCCCTGCCGCCGAGGAGCTTTTTAACTACCTCGGTGACCTCAACCCCAGAGATAGGAGAGCCCGCTTCAGAGAACCCAGACTCTGCTTCCTCATGGGAAGGCGTGTCTGCGGGATTGAGGAGGTCTTCGAAGTATTCTCCCCACCGAGTCACAACGTCCCGAGTTGAGGTCAGCAGCTCCCCATCCCCACTATATACAGTGTGGATGCTGCACTGCTTCCCCCTCCCGAGACGCCTGATGGTGGACCAGAATCTCTTCGAAGCCGTCTTGAAGTCGTCCTCCAAGGCCTCACCGAACTCCTCCCACGCCCGGGTTTTTGCCTCAGCAACCACCAAAGCCGCATTCCGCTTGGCCAGCCGGTACCTATCAGCTGCTTCAGGAGTCCCACAGGCCAAAAAGGCCCGATAGGACTCCTTCTTCAGCTTGACGGCATCCCTTACCGCTGATGTCCACCAACGGGTTCTGGGGTTGCCGCCACGACAGGCACCGACCACCTTACGGCCGCAGCTGCGGTCGGCCGCCTCGACAATGGAGGCGCGGAACATGGTCCACTCAGACTCAATGTCCCCCGCCTCCCCCGGAACGTGAGTGAAGTTCTGCCGGAGGTGGGAGTTGAAACTCCTTCTGACAGGGGATTCCGCCAGGCGTTCCCAGCAGACCCTCACAATACGTTTGGGTCTGCCAGGTCGGACCGGCATCTTCCCCCACCATCGGAGCCAACACACCACCAGGTGGTGATCGGTTGACAGCTCCGCCCCTCTCTTCACCCGAGTGTCCAAGACATGCGGCCGCAAGTCCGATGACACGACCACAAAGTCGATCATCGAACTGCGGCCTAGGGTGTCCTGGTGCCAAGTGCACATATGGACACCCTTATGTCTGAACATGGTGTTCGTTATGGACAGTCCGTGACAAGCACAGAAGTCCAACAACTGAACACCGCTCGGGTTCTGATCGGGGGGGCCGCTCCTTCCAATCACACCCTTCCAGGTCTCACTGTCATTGCCCACGTGAGCATTGAAGTCCCCCAGCAGAACGATGGAGTCCCCAGTGGGAGCGCTCTCCAGCACCCCCTCCAAGGACTCCAAAAAGGGTGGATACTCTGAACTGCTGTTTGGTGCATACGCACAAACAACAGTCAGGACCCGGCCCCCCACCCGAAGGCGGAGGGAGGCTACCCTCTCGTCCACCGGGGTGAACCCCAATGTATAGGCACCAAGCCGGGGGGCTACAAGTATACCCACACCTGCTCGGCGTCTCTCACCATGGGCAACTCCAGAGTGGAAGAGAGTCCAACCCCTCTGGAGAGGACTGGTACCAGAGCCCAAACTGTGTGTGGAGGTGAGCCCGACTATATCTAGTCGGAACTTCTCAACCTCACACACCAGCTCAGGCTCCTTCCCTGCCAGAGAGGTGACATTCCACGTCCCAAGAGCCAGCTTCTGTAGCCGGGGATCGGATCGCCAAGGTCCCTGCCTTCGGCCACCGCCCAGCTCACAATGCACCCGACCCCTATGGCCCCTCCCACAGGTGGTGAGCCCATGGGAAGAGGGACCCACGTTGTCCTTTCGGGCTGCGCCCGACCGGGCCCCATGGGTGCAGGCCCGGCCACCAGGCGCTCGCCTTCGAGCCCCACCTCCAGGCCTGGCTCCAGAGGGGGGCCCCGGTGACCCGCATCCGGGCAAGGGAAAACGTGTGTCAGTGTTTTTTGTCATCATATGGGGTCTTTGAGCAGTACTTTGTCTGGTCCCTCACCTAGGACCTGTTTGCCATGGGTGACCCTACCAGGGGCAGAAAGCCCCAGACAACTTAGCTCCTAGGATCATTGGGACACACAAACCCCTCCACCACGATAAGGTGACCACTCAAGGAAGGGGTGTTCAAGACCTAATGGGTAAATTACTCAGTTCAGAAACTAGTAAGTTTAAAACATAGTTATTTAAAAACCTAGTTAGTTCAAAAACTAGTTAGTTCAAAAGTAGGAAGTTGTCTGATCAGTTTCCTGCTTTTCTCAGCTGTTCGTCATAGGTCACGTATTAATCACAAATCGACATTAAAATGAGTTTAAACACATTATGATCATTATGATGCAGGAACATAACATCCGGAAAAAGTGAGAAAGTAAGGAGAACTGTGAAGCTGACGACTAAACCTGGAGGTATCCTACTGAGCTAGCAGACGGTTCTGGGACATGTATTCTGTTATTTACGCCTTCATTTTGCATCCATCCTGGTAATTTCTGTCTGAAAAGGCTTTTTGATTTCCTGTCCCTCTGAGTATTGTCCATAGGAAGGACTGGAGCCTTACTAATGTTGCATCCAGTATTAATTATCCATGCTTTGCCCTGTGGTGTGTGTGTGTGCGTGCGTGTGCGTGCTTCCCTCCATAAATGGTGAACAGAAGTAGTGGCTTGGAAATCCAGCCTGTAATCTGAGATCCATCACTTTTTCTTCCCTCGATGGCAAACCGCTCCGCTCTCAATAGGACCACTGTCATTGTGCTGATGCTGCCCTTTCTTCAGTAGACCCCCCACCAGACACACGCACACACACACACACACACACACACACACACACACACACACACACACACACACACACACACACACACTGATTTGATGTCATGTGTCCTAAAGGAGCTGCCTTTCAATAGAAACTGTTTTAAAGTGATGATGTTGTCGTTTGGATCTTTCGGATATCGGTAGAGTTTACCTCAGATTACTTCAGCGTTTTGATACAGAAGGCTGCTGTGTGTGTGTGTGTGTGTGTGTGTGTGTGTGTGTGTGTGTGTGTGTGTGTGTGTGTGTGTGTGTGTGTGTCAGTGCATGATGACATCACTGTTGGCAGCAATTGCTCGTGCACACACTCCTCATCATCCCCAACCTGTTCCAGATGTTTAACCGACTGAATCTCGCTCTTTAATTCTCCTCTAATTCTCATCTCTTACTCTTTAATTTTACGTTTTCCTGTCATCTTGGAATAAAAGAAATAAACTGCACACTTCTTTTTCTTCTCATATCTTCCTGACTGCTCTTACATTCCTCTTTTTTTTGATGGTGGTGGGGGTTTTACCAGATGGCCAGGTGATCCCTTTGGTGGAGTTGTCGGCCAAGCAGGTAGCGTTCCACATCCCGTTTGAGGTGGTGGAGAAGGTCTACCCCCCAGTCCCAGAACAGCTGCAGCTCCGCATCGCCTACTGGAGCTTCCCTGAGAACGAGGAGGACATCAGGTTAGAAGAGCGATAACCTCTTGTTCACTTATTTTACTCCGGTTAGAGTTGTGCCAAGGATTGTCCTGCCAACTATGAACGCCTCGAAGCGCCAAGAACAACATTCAGCTCGAGGGTTTGAGGTTCTGCAGGGTGTCTAAAGCAAGGTAAAGGTAGATTGTGTTCTTAACACGGCTGGAGTTGGTGGGAAATCATCTGCATAGAGTTGAACGTTAGAGGTTTGTTTTGAATGATAATAGGATATATATAGATTGTGAATAAAAGAGGACCGAACATGTGACCTTGCGGTACTCCAGTGGGTTGTTAAAATAGAGGTTGTTATAATGAGGTACCACAAATACAGACCGTCTGTGTCGGATTAATATCATAGACTGTATAGTGGCGAAGCTAACGGTCAAGTGGCTAAAACCTGCATTTGTTCTTCCTGCTGCCCTTCATGTCAGAGTCAGACCATTAAAATCGGAATCCGACCACCAGTGGGTAACGTGGCGATGAGTTCACATTTATTTACCCATGAAGTTTCACTTCTGTATGATTTTACGTCGCCCTTGTCTGAATCTTTATTATTATCACCCGATTGAATCACATAAGGTGGAACAGGAGAATGGCTACCCAGTACATTTCTTCACATTCTGGCCTCGTCTTATCTCTCTGAGGAAATGATCGCTGGAAAGTTTTGGCTTTGATTTAATAAACCCGGGTGTCCCCCGTCTTAGTTTGCTTGGATAAACTCTCACCCACCCCAGATCCTGACTTTAATGAAGGGCTTCCAGCGCAGACAGATAGACGGATAAACAGGACTCAGCAGTGTATACTCAGCTTCTCTTTCTTCCCTCTCTGTGTTCTGTCCGTTCTATTCCCCCCCCCTCCAGGTTATATTCCTGCTTGGCCAATGGGAGCCCGGACGAATTCCAGCGTGGAGAGCAGCTGTACAGGATCAGAGCTGTCAAAGATCCCCTGCAGATCGGTGCGTCGCTTTCACCAAACTAATGACGCCAATGGCGCCGTTGTCTCACGACTGTGTGCTTCATTCTCTCACCTTCTGTTGTCTGTTTTTTTGTTTTGTTTTGTTTTGTTTATTACCAGGCTTCCATCTCAGCGCCACGGTGGTGACCAGTCAGGCCGGTCAGTTTAAAGGCGCCTACAACGTGGCCGTCATGTTCGATCGCTGCCGCATCACTTCCTGCAGCTGCACCTGCGGCGCCGGGGCCAAATGGTGCGCCCACGTGGTGGCTCTCTGCCTCTTCAGGATCCACAACGTGAGTCAGATCGGGGCTAAAAAATGATGAAATCTAACCTCGCTGACCAGTTTTTACTGAACATTTGGATGTGGATGTGCAGGCGTCAGCTGTTTGTCTGAGGGCGCCGGTCTCTGAGTCTCTGTCCCGGCTGCAGAGGGACCAGCTCCAAAAATTTGCCCAGTACCTCATCAGCGAGCTGCCCCAGCAGGTACCACCCTCAGCCCCAACCCGCAGTTCTATTTACAGACCAGGCTAATGAATAAAAAGTGTACGGGTGTCCAAATTGCACGCCCTGTGTTTAGTGTCTCTCCTCCCGTCCTGTGTGTGAACAGATTCTTCCAACGGCGCAGCGGCTGCTGGACGAGCTGCTCTCCTCTCAGTCTACCGCCATCAACACTGTGTGTGGAGCTCCAGGTACAGACACAGCGATGAAAGCACCCATTCCTAACCTGTCCTGATGTGCAGCCCTCGCCATTGTTGAATTCAACCTTTATCTGAAAGTTAGGGAGTCGACCAGCTTCTGCTTTATTACATATTTCTGCGTCCAGATGGCAGAGATATTACCTGCAGCATTAGGGGAGGATAGAGGGAATATTTCACCGATTGAGTCCAACTGTTGAGCAGAGGAGGATCATCCCTGGAGGGAGGAGGGATGGTATTATTTCGGCAGGAAGGTTCGGGCAGGATTTGGACTTGAAATGTGATTTATATCTCAGAGTTTTCCATCCACAGCGTGGAACGGGAAGAGATTTCTTTCTTTGGAGCCGCAGATGTCCGTGTCTGTTGAGTCTCAGCGCTGAAGCAAAGAAAATCCCTCAGAGAAACAGAATGATGGAGGTTTTAGAGTTCAGTATCCAGGACAGAGTTTCCACTGTGTGACCTGTGTGTGTGTGTGTGTGTGTGTGCAGACCCCACGGCTGGCCCGTCAGCGACCGACCAGAGCACCTGGTATTTGGACGAGTCGACCCTCAGCGACAACATCAAAAAGACTCTGCACAAGTTCTGTGGGCCCTCGCCGGTCGTCTTCAGGTACACACCACCCGTCACGTGTGTGTGTGTGTGCGCTTTAGCTAAAATAAGCTAAACCAGGGGGGACAAACTCATTTTCACCGAGGGCCACATCAGCATAACGTCTGTCCTCAAAGGGCCAGATGGATGGAACTAATAAATGTAACTCATGTTTGACACATTTGACACATGTGATCTAAACTGCTATAAAACACTTCTTTAACAGCCTTAAATATGTTAAATATGGCATCGTTTGGGATGTACCCCAGCTTTATCTGGGATTAAACCCAGTCCCGTGTGTTTTGTCCACAGCGACGTGAACTCCATGTACCTGTCGTCCACCGAACCGCCCGCCGCCGCCGAATGGGCGTGTCTGCTTCGCCCTCTGAGGGGCCGAGAGCCCGAAGGCATCTGGAACCTCCTCTCCATCGTCAGGGAGATGTTCAAGAGGCGGGACAGCAACGCCGCTCCGCTGCTGGAGATCCTGACGGAGCAGTGTCTCACCTACGAGCAGGTAGGTCCTCTCCACGCGCCGGCGTCGGTATCGCGGCGGGACGTCCGTGGAGCTCAGCCACTTCCCTTTCCCCCCTTGGCGTGTCTTCAGATCATCAGCTGGTGGTACAGTGTTCGCACCTCGGCGTCCCACAGCAGCGCCAGCGGCCACACGGGGCGCAGCAACGGCCAATCGGAGGTGGCAGCTCACGCCTGCGCCAGCATGTGCGACGAGATGGTGGTGCTGTGGAGGCTGGCCGTGCTGGACCCCACCATGAGCCCCTGCAGGTGAGGCAGGCCCCCGCCCTTCAAACCTCCAAAGAACAGAGATCTAATGTCAGTATGAAACGTTCTAACGCGGTGACACGCGTCCCCCCCCCCCCAGGCGTCTGGAGCTCGCCGTCCAGCTGAAGCAGTGGCACCTCAAGGTGATCGAGATCGTCAAACGGGGGCAACACCGCAAATCCCTGGACAAACTGTTCCAGGGCTTCAAGCCGGCGGTGGAGTCGTGTTATTTCAACTGGGAGGTGGCCTACCCCCTGGACGGCATCACCTACTGCAGCGCCGATAAGAAGAGCGCCACCTTCTGCTGGTCCAGGGCGGTGCAGCTCCAGAGGGGGATGAAAGCAGCCGCGGGAGGAGGAGGAGAAGCGTCGGAAGCAGGAGGGGGCGCGAGAGGGGAAGGCGGAGCCGGGGGGGATTATAAAGGGAGAGGTGGGGGTCACGCATCCCAGCAGGAGGTGGCGGTGCGCCCCAAGGAGACCATCCTGTCCAAGAGGAAGGGGTTGTCGATGAGCGGAGGAGGGGGGATGCTGGTCCGTCTGGGAGGGAGCGTCTCGCTCGCCCTGGAAGACGGAGGAGGGAAGTGTGTGTACAAAGGACCGGGGTCGTCCTCAGGGGGGAAGCTGAAGCTCACGCAGGGAGGTGGGAAAGGGGCGTCAGTGGGGGGGTCTGGAGGGGGCAGTGGGGGGTTAGGGGGCGGGAAGCACGCCAGCGCCAAGCGGAGGACGAGCAGCGAGGACAGCTCCCTGGAGCCCGACCTGGCCGAGCTCAGCCTGGACGACGGCTGCAGCCTGGCTCTGGGGGCCGAGGCCAGCAACACCTTCGAGTTCCTCCCCCCGCCGCCGGAGATGCTTCCCTCCCCCAGCCCACTGCTGCGGGACTCACGCAAGTACAACAACAACAACAGCAACGGCAGCAGCGGTGGAAAGACGTTTGAAACCAAGCGCGCCAGTCACGCCTCGCCCGGACTTCCCGCCGCCGAGCCGGCCCCGCCTTGCTTCCTGTCCAAAGAGACGGTGGTGGTCGTCATGGAGATGCCCGGCGCTGCCGAGAAGGAGGCGGAGCTGGAGGCGGAGCCCGTTCAGACCAGAGATGAAGACGTTGACTCGGCTGGAAGCAACCAAGCCTCCACCTCCACCGCCGCGAGACCGGCCACTGCCGACACGTCCGCCAAGCCCCCCCAGGGCAGCAGGGAGGGGACGTCCGGCGGGGGGGCAGCGGCAGCAGCGGCGGGAGGAGAGGCCGTGGGGGAGGATGACTATCAGGCGTACTATCTGAACGTGGCCTCGGAGGAGGGGGGGGAGCGGCAGCTTGTGGACAACCACCAGGAGGAGGAGCCTGACATCTTTGCAGGGATGAAGCCTCTGGAGCAGGAGGGCCGCATGGAGGTGAGCCCCCCCCCCGACTCCTAGATTCCAATAGAATCCTCCACTGCTGACCTGGATACTGTTGCTATGTGTGTGTGCAGGTGCTGTTCGCGTGCGCGGAGGCGCTGCACGCTCACGGCTACAGCCACGAGGCCTGCCGGCTGGCCGTGGAGCTCGCCAGAGACCTGCTGGCCAACCCCCCCGACCTGAAGGTGGAGCAGCCGCAAACTAAGGTAGAGACGCGTCTGTGTGTCGCGATCGGATTGAAGCGAGGGTGTTTGTCCCGATTCTGACGGTATTGTGTTGGATGTAGGGGAAGAAGAGCAAGGTGTCGACCAGCCGGCAGACGCAGGTGGCCACCAACACGCTGTCCAAAGCCGCCTTCCTGCTCACCGTCCTCAGCGAACGGCTGGAGCTGCACAACCTGGCCTTCAGCACCGGCATGTTCTCCCTGGAGCTGCAGAGGCCGCCGGCGTCCACCAAAGCTCTGGAGGTCTGACACACACACACACACACACACACATTATTTTATCGTGGGAAATGTAGTTTTGATCAAAGCACACTTTTGACCTATTGATTTTTAGACACTCTGACCTTTTATGCTTTTGCGGGCCACATAAAATGATGTGGAGGGCCACATTTGGCCCCCGGGCCTTAAATTTGACACGTGTCTGAGATGATTATCTCAGATGAATATGACACAGTGCTGAGGAGTGTAATCTCACGTATGTGTGTGTGTGTGTGTGTGTGTGTGTGTGTGTGTGTGTGTGTGTGTGTGTGTGTGTGTGTGTGTGTGTGCGCTCCAGGTGAAGCTGGCCTACCAGGAGTCGGAGGTGGTGGCTCTGCTGAAGAAGATCCCTCTGGGTCTGGTGGAGATGTCGGCCATCAGGGAGCGAGCCGAGCAGCTCAGAGACGGGAACTTCTGCGATTACAGGCCGGTGCTGCCCCTCATGCTGGCCAGCTTCATCTTTGACGTGTTGTGTACCCCAGGTAAGCACCAAGGGTTGATCCATCACCGGGAATTAGAATGTGTAACTCTGTCTGACAGTCAAGATCAGCAAAATATAGTTTAATGGACCCTGGTGACACCAGTTCACCACTACTTAGGCGTTACAGGTTGTTTCCCAGTCAGACTTTAAGTTTACTTACTCGTTTATTTTATTTTTTTCTAATTTCTTACTGTTTTTTTTTAATTTCTATTGTCACTTTTGTTATTATTTGCTCTTGTATTCAATTAGTCGTACGTATAGAAGGACGACCGGACATCTAGATCGCCTCCTGGTGGCTGACTGCGGTATCGATCGTTATCCGATTGGACATGAGCCAAAATAAAGATTTTAAATTCCTGCAGTTGGTTCCTGTCGTTCAGTTACACCCTGCAGGTGTATCGTAGTGTGTTCATGTCTTTAGTGGGTTTTCTTAAGCCTTAATGAAGACATCTGTAAGAATTAACATTCCTTGCACTTTTCTCAATGTTGTTTGTGCAGTTGTGTCTCCAACGGGCTCCCGTCCGCCGAGCAGAAACCGTAACAACGAGATGCCGGGGGACGAGGAGCTGGGCTTCGAGGCGGCCGTCGCTGCTCTCGGTACGTTGGTGGGCCGTAACTGTAATTCAGACGCTCCCGTCGCATCTTTCCTGCTCTTAACCTCCTCCTCCTCCCCCCTCGGTGCGTCTGCAGGCATGAAGACCACCGTGAGCGAAGCCGAGCACCCCCTCCTGTGTGAAGGAACCAGACGGGTGAAAGGAGACCTGGCTCTGGCTCTGATGATCACCTACAAGGACGACCAGAGCAAGCTCAAAAAGGTAGCCGTCACCGCGGTGACCCTTCTGACCCCTAGAGGAGACAACGACATGCCCCCTAACCACCCCCCCCTCCCATCCTCAGATACTTGACAAGCTGCTGGACAGGGAGAGTCAGACCCACAAGCCCCAGACCCTGAGCTCCTTCTACTCCAGCAAACCGGCCGCCGGTAGCCAGCGCAGCCCGTCTAAACACGCCGCCGCGGCCGCCACTCACAACGGCGTGAGCGCCGCCGCGGGGGGGGTGTCCAAACACCCTCCTTCTTCCGCCACCGCCGTGACGGCCCCGTCTGCGAACTCTTCCTCCGCTGTAGCGCTGGCGGGTGAAGAGGTGGCACAGCAGGCCGAACTGAACCCGGTGCAGAACAGTTCCACCGGGGAGGGGGCGTCTGAGAGCAGGGACCACGGTGAGAACCCCGCCCTCGCTGTTTTTTTTATATATATATATAGAAGTTGACTCTGTGATGGACCTCCTGGTGTTTCCCCTGCAGTGGCTGATGGGCCGCCGCCGTCCGCCGACCAGCAGAACGAGGCGACCCCCTTCAAGCTGGAGACCACGGTGCCCAGCCGGCTGGCGCTGGGGGGCCGCTGCGGGAACGGCCAGCGCTGCTGGGGCTCGCCGGTCCGGCAGAAGAAGAAACACACCGGTAAATCCTTTAGCGGTAAAGTATATTTTTTTCCAAGCCAACGCATAAATAAACACATCGCCAAACACACACGGCGTGTAAAAGGAGTGGGCGGAGCCTCCAGAAACACCTGCGTTCTTTCAAACGCCCAGCAGGGGACGAGCAAGTCACAATAAGGCACATAAGCAGTAACTCATAGCTTAGCATTTACCTTGCTAACAGTCCCTGCTACCCCCCACCCACCTGTGTTCACGCCCACTCCTTTTATACATATATATATATATGGTCAAATGTATCCACTGCGTCTGATTGGACGTGGTCACCGAATGGGCGTCGGTCTTTTGTTCAGGCATGGCGAGCATCGACAGCAGCGCTCCGGAGACCACCTCGGACAGCTCCCCCACCCTCAGCCGGCGGCCGCTCCGAGGGGGCTGGGCCGCCACCTCGTGGGGGCGGGGCCAGGACAGCGACAGCATCAGCAGCTCGTCGTCAGATTCGCTGGGTTCGTCCTCGTCCAGCGGGTCTCGCCGGGCGGGGGGCGGGGCCAGGGCGAAAAGCACCGACACCAGCAGGTAAAGTCGGGGTCCAAACATTTATTTATGTTGTTTATGTCTTTATTTATGGATTTAAATCAAAGGGATCCGTCGTTTAGGTACAAGGGGCGGCGTCCAGAGTGCCACGCCCCCCACGTGCCCAACCAGCCGTCTGAGGCCGCCGCCCACTTCTACTTTGAGCTGGCCAAGACGGTCCTGATCAAAGCAGGAGGGAACTCGTCCACCTCCATCTTCACCCAGCCCTCAGCCAGCGGGGGCCACCAGGGGCCCCACAGAAACCTGCACCTGTGTGCCTTCGAGATCGGCCTGTACGCTCTGGGCCTCCACAACTTCGTCTCCCCCAACTGGCTCTCCAGGACTTACTCCTCCCACGTGTCCTGGATCACAGGTGAGGCCGGGGGGCCAACGCCACCGCGGAGCCATTCCACAAACCGTGCCTTCACCCCCCTCTACTTGTTTCCTCCCTTCTAGGTCAGGCGATGGAGATTGGCAGCGCCGCCCTCAACATTTTGGTGGACTGCTGGGACGGTCACCTGACCCCCCCAGAGGTGGCGTCGCTTGCCGACAGGGCGTCACGGGCGAGGGACCCCAACATGGTGAGGGCGGCGGCGGAGCTGGCCCTGAGTTGCCTGCCTCACGCTCACGCCCTCAACCCCAACGAGATCCAGAGGGCGCTGGTGCAGTGCAAGGAGCAGGTACTGGGAGGTGGGGGGTCAAAGGTCACGTAGATGTAAACACGGTTCCGGCGCTCCAATCGTTTGTCTCCGTCCGTTTCCAGGACAACGTGATGCTGGAAAAGGCCTGCATGGCGGTGGAGGAAGCCGCCAAGGGGGGAGGCGTGTACCCCGAGGTGCTGTTCGAGGTGGCTCACCAGTGGTACTGGCTGTATGAGCAGTCGGTGGGCGGGGGCTCTGGTCAGCCGCGGGAGACGTCCGGGCGCTGCGGGGCCAACGGGGGTTCGGGCAGGAGGCCCCCGGAGTCCAACTGCGTCGTCCTTGACACCGGAGGGGGCCTGGAGACTCAGGGGATGGCGGCGGTCACCGCCTCGGTCACGGCGGCGGCCGTGGTGCCCGTCATCTCCGTGGGCTCCACCATCTACCAATCGCACGCCATCCCCGGCCAGGCCATGGCCCACCCCCACAGCCAGGGGCTGCACCCCTACACCACCATCCAGGCCCACCTGCCCACCGTCTGCACCCCGCAGTACCTGGGGCATCCCCTCCAGCACGTCCCCCGACCCACCGTCTTCCCCGTGACGGGGGCCGCATATCCTCAGGTGAGCTAACCCCCCGCCCCCCTCTGATGGAATTTCCTTATGTTATATGGAAATACATCTTCAATTAGATTGTAAACTAACTCATTGTATTTATATTTATATTAGTATTTAATTATTGTTTATATTTATTGTTTCTGTTTACACTGTTTATGTTTACACTGTTTATGTTTACACTTTTACACCAATCCTGCTTCATGTGCTTTCGACTGCTCCTTGGGGACTAATAAAGTTTTTTGAATTGAGTTGAATATTATTGACCGTGGTTCTGCCCCCTCAGGGAATGCACCCCGCCTTCATCGGTGCCCAGTACCCGTTCTCGGTGGCCACCGGCCCCCAGCCCCCCATGGCCGCCACGGCCGTCACCTTCCCCGGCGTCCCTGTGCCGTCCATGACTCAGATCGCCGTCCACCCCTACCACACTGAGACCGGGCTGCCACTCAGCACCACCGTAGCAGGTGAGGACGGCGTGAATGTCTCTACGGGGGTGGGGCGTGGGTCCCGTCAGCCGGTTGGCTCCTCGCACCATAACCCCCCCCCCCCTTTATTTCTGCAGTGGGCAGCGTCCACTCGGGCCCCACCATCCAGGCCCTGCAGGGGGCGTCCCTCCCCTCCCTGTCTTCTCAGCCCGGCCCCGTGGTCAGCACGCCGTTCCCGGTGGAGGACGAGCAGCACAGCCAGCCAATCAGCCAGCAGGGCCTTCACTACCTGCACTCCGCCTACAGAGTCGGTGAGGAGTCGGGGGCCGCGTCACGTTTCATTATTTACAGGCGTTAATCCGGAGCGCGTGGGATTAAACGGACGTGTTCTGTGGTTCAAGGCATGCTGGCGTTGGAGATGCTGGGCAGGAGGGCGCACAACGACCACCCCAACAACTTCTCCAGGAGCCCCCCCTACACCGAGGACGTCAAGTGGCTGCTGGGACTGGCTGCCAGGCTCGGTAAGCCGGCACTGAGATAAGAGATTAAAAGAGACTAACAATCTGGCCTAATCTTGAACACGGGTCAGATGCTTAGCTGATGCAGCTGGACTTCTGCATCCATATTGGATTTCCCACTCGTACTTCCTGATACATCATTTATTTTCTTATGGAAAAGGGTCTTTCTCACACACACACACACACACACACACAAACAAACATTAAAGACTGACATAGATGGGGTCAAACTGTTGTGCTTGAACACACCACAAAGAAGACGAAGACCTCCGTCCTTCACTTTCTAATCAGAGAGGGAAACAGCCAGCAGGTGGCGGTAGTGAGCCAGGAAATTATGAATATTTAAACTGCTGTTGGGATAAACTATTTATTCTTAATATTTTCACCCTTCTCCCACCGCTTCAGCAGCTTCAACTCATTTTCAGTTGCCGTTTGCCAGACGGAGGCAAAATTCATGGATGATTGATGAAAAATGAGCAGAACCCCACTGACCAGAGCCAATCAGAGGGATTTCTCTAACAGCAGGCTCTGTCAGCTGCCAACTGGCACAAACGTCATTAATAAGTAGCCAAATATTGTCCAATGGCTGACCTTCGACTTTTCAAGGCCAGAAGGGGGGGTTGATTAATCAGGAAGGACGCGTGATCAGTGTTTTTTACACACATCCTGACAACCATGCAACCTTGACTGGTTCAAACTGCTTGACCTCCAAATTTTAGGTCATTGATTGCTAGAATAGTGTGAACTTAAAGTGTACATGCAACAAGATGCAGAACACACACACACACACACACACACAACCTGAAAAACTCTTCCTTCACCATCACACCCAACCCGCATCTCTCTCTTCCCTCTGCTCCTCAGGAGTCAACTATGTGTACCAGTTCTGTGTCGGAGCGGCAAAAGGAGTCCTCAGTCCGTTTGTCCTGCAGGAGATCATCATGGAGGCGCTGCAGCGGCTGAACCCCGCCCACATCCACGCCCACCTGCGGACGCCGGCGTTCCACCAGCTGGTGCAGCGCTGCCAGCAGGCCTACCTGCAGGTACGTCGGCCGCTCAGCACCGATCCGTCTGTCTGACCGGGCTGCCCGGGTTTACACACCTCCTCCTCCTCTCTGCAGTACATCCACCACCGGCTCATCCACCTGACCCCCGCCGACTACGACGACTTCGTCAACATCATCCGCAGCGCCCGGGGGGCGTTCTGCCTGACGCCCGTGGGCATGATGCAGTTCAACGACGTGCTGCAGAACCTGAAGAGGGGCAAGCAGACCAAGGAGCTCTGGCAGCGCATCTCCCTGGAGATGGCCACCTTCTCCCCCTGAGCGTCCCGACCGGCTCCCCCCCACCCCACCCCGGCTCGGAGAGCGCCGAGTCAGCCTCCAACGTCGCTACTGCCATTGCACTGAGCTGGCTGCGTTCATGCGGACACACAAACAAACAAACAAACAGCACACAGGCAGTACAATCAGCTCCTGTAACCCCCTCCCCTCCAATAACCCCACAGACTTATTTTTTGTGTGTTCATCCACCCACATCCTGAGGCGTAGGGGGGAGACCAGGCCGACCTCCTCCTGCTCTCCTCCGTCTCATTCTTTCATGTGTGTGTAACTGTGGAATTAAAAGTGTACTCCTTCCTTTTTTGTTCATGTAACTCGTCTCTTCCATCTCCTCCCCCCTCCCACTTTAAATCTGAAGACATCGACAGGGATCTCTCACCCTCCATCCTCCACCTCATTCTCAGTGTTTTGTAGATTTTTTTTTTGTTTTGTCGTGAATGAAACCAACATTCCCTTCCGGAGTGGCGGGTTTTCATTCAGTCACTGTGGATCCGAATCTTTGCAGAGTGAGATAAAAAAAAAAAATTTAAAAAAAGAAAGAGGAAGATTTGCAAGTAAAAAAAAAAAGGTTTGATATGAGAAATTATATTGTAAGTACGGGTGAGGATTTTTCAGTATTTTGCTTAATCTTTTTTGATACTTTGTTTAGAATATGAATATGTGTGCAAAGAGGGATGGGTAGAGAGAGAGAGAGAGAGAGGATGTTCAAGTTGCTATTGTTGTTGTTGTGTGGGATCCATATTTACATTTCAGCCTGTTGAGGAGGGGGGTGGTGATACGAACACAGCACCAGATCAAAAAACCAGAAGCTACCGAAACCGCTGCTGGGGCTCGTCGTACAACACAACGTCTGGATCGACATTTCTTAGATTAACTTGACGGTGGTTTAGGTGTCGTCTCAGTTTTTTTGTATTCAAAACACGCCCCAATCTTTCAGACAGATGTGTAGAAATTCCTTCCGTATGTCCCAGATGAGACATTTTCTGCAACAATCTGGAAAAAAAATTTTTTTTCATATATTTTCCAAAATAAGCTAAATTTACTCGTTAATTCTGTGTGCAAAATGGAAAACGAAGTCAGACTTTACATTCAGTCGTTAAAAGAATTACATTATACTTTATAATATTCTGCACAGGCAGTTGTTGACTTTCAGAGGCCTGGTCTACATCATCTACTTCCTCTTCTCTGACCAGTTTTAATGCTGTCTCAGATGTTTCCTGGTGAATTTTAGTGAAGCAACTGTTCACTGCTGTCGTCTCCTCAAATTGTTTCCTCCCATAAAACAGAAACTACAGATTGAAAACTGCAGATAAACGATAAATCACACATATATGCAGCTTTTATAAGAGCTTTTTTAGGTGCAGCGTCCCATTCTGGCGAGCCTCCCTCCTCCTCCTCCCTGTCACAAAGGGCAAACACACAGAGCACACACACACACGTGTGCTTTTTATCAGACGTGTTTTCACACTTGTGGCTCAACTCTGGACAGCCCTGCTTCACTGAGCAGTTTAATGCACAACCTGCGACGTGGCTGCAGTGTGGTTAGCTCATCGATCATGGTGCTGTAACTTGAAGACTTTCCATCTGTGTCTAGGCAGCTGCTGTGGTTCTGAACTCTCCTCTCTGATTGGCTCTGGACCTCACAGGCGAAGGTGACTTAGTAGAAAATGTACTGTGATATTTTTGTATTCCTCAAAAGTGTAGCTTGGTTGAAAAGTTCTATATGTGCTGATTGCAAAGGTTCTAATTTAGTGTGAAATGAATAAAAAAGATAAAAGCAATACTAAAATTGTAGAGTTTACTTAATAAAGATAATTCAAAGCAATGCCTAGTTGTGAGTGGTGTGTGGGGTTCAGTGGGTGCTTTTAGTGATCAGTTAAGATAAAATAAAGAACATTTTTTTAAAATTACATTTATAAATTCTGACACATTCAAATCTAGTGTTTTACAAACACTTTGAGCTTCACCCAACAACAATATCAATGTTTACATGAACCAAGCCTCAGCTTTTTATCTCCAAACTTGAGAAATTCTTCCCCAGTTCAATCTTTTGTCCACCTGTCAGTCGTCTCACCTCTGTGTAAACAGGATGTATCCGTTATTCTGTTCAGTGTCAGTCGTCTGTTACTTTGAAGGTGCAACGGGTGATTCTACACCATAAGCATTAGTACCAGATGAAGTATATGCATGTAGAAAGAACCCTTATTAGCATCATGACAAATAAAAAAAAACAGCTTTCACTATGAAGTTAGAGTGCATGTTATGCAAAGGTTTTTAGGAGATAAAACAAGAGATGATTCTTTTATTCAGTACGATGATGCTCAATGTGATTGATTTGGTCATGTTTCATGCATTTCTTTTAACCTTCCTGTTGTCCTCGGGCTTCAGTTTAAACACAGGACATGTGAGTTTAAAGAAACTCACATGTGAGACCGTGAGAGTCTTAAAATTAAGTCAATGTGCGTTCATATGAATCTTTTGTTCTCACAAGAGGATATGTTTTGTCATCATTCAACTCCGCTGCCAATTTGGATTTGAAAATTCATTCCAAATTCACATGTTCTAGTATAAAATAATTTTCTGAAACACTTTTCCCCAAGTTTTGTGAAATTTGGGCATAAAATTCTCCAGTTATCCTGTTGACAAACATGCTAAATCCATATTTTGGCTTGGAAGCTCAGAGTTGAATGCGGTCTTTTGGAGATCCATTCAGAGTGTCTGGTGAAATTCTGCTGACAAATGAAACAATCAATAAATGAAAAGGCACTGGTTAAAATAGATTCTACTTGGAGGTTAAAATCTGTGTTGTTATTTTAATGAGGGAATGCACTTTAGGTAGAAGACACAAGAAAATAATCAAGGTAGGAAAGTCTGGAGACGTTAAAATTAAGTTCACCTGAGCCTGAAAAGGTGATGTAAAGAGGCAAGCACTCGGACATCATTTTAAATGATTAGCTTTCATTTCATATTATATTTGTATTGACTTTTATTCTCTAAATATATATTTGGTGGATTATTTATTAATGCCTGTAATGGATGGCATGCAGTTATGTTTATTTGACTCTTATCTCTGCAGAACTCCCACATTGAAGCGTTTCTGCTGTTAAAGCATTTGACATCTGTGCAATACTGTATTGTGCAAAGAAAATGACCTTGAATGATGAAATGTAAAGGGATGACACTGAAGAAAATGCATATATTTAGATTGCAAATATATCTTATTGAATATGCATACAAGTAAACATCAGAATCAACATCAATTCAGACTTAAACATTTGTAATAATTCATAATTGATTAGTAAATCTTTGGCCCCAATATTAATGTATTTTTCATATGCTAATCTCCAAATCGATATTTAAAGCAATCAATCGATCAATCAATCAAAGAGGCGTGCGCAACTTTTCACCGCACGCCCAACAGCTTTTAGCACGCTCGGGGTTTGGGGTGACCCAACTGCGGCTCCGGGGGTTTACCATAAGTAGAGGGTTACAATACAAGTATGTCCACACTCCCACTGACATCCCATAATGTTTCCACAACAACACAGTAGCTACTGACTTCCCTTGGACTTCAGTCTGTGGAAACCCACGAAGATAAATGATAGCAGGGGTTAAATTTTGATCCCTCCCCCCGGTGATCAGGTTTGGTTGAACCCAAGGATCCAGCAGAACCAATATGGCGGATTGAGTAGAGACGTGTAGAAGTTCACTTTTTAACTGCAAGCGCTTGGAGCTCGCTGTTCCACCTCTCTTCTCGCAGATTGTTAATCTCTGGGATTAACATATTCTGGTAAGTGTGAAATTATTGACAGTTGAAATGTTTTTTTACGATGCTGTGTTCAAGATGAAGCCCGTTTTCTCTGCGGGGTCCTGTGAGGTACTGTCGTAGCTTTAGCTGCAGCTCTTAGCTTGAATCCAGGCTGTCCCAGTGGTACCACAGCTCTAGCTGCTCCTGGAACCAGTCGCTCTGACTGGGAAACGAAGTGATAAACCACTTCTGATGAGGAATTAAAATGAAAGCTAGAATAAGGGGGTGTTAAGATCAGTGGTTCGTTCAGAGGGTGTGTGTCTTCATCATCTTGAGGGCTGCTGTTAGCTATGCTAACATTAGCGACAGTGGGGAGACCGCTAGTTATTAGCATGCTAGCTTCAATTCACGACGTGCTGTTGTGTGTGGATAAAAACGGGTTTCCTCCTTATTATTACAAAATACTATATTTCATGTAATAACTTTTATTTTGTGACACTGCTATGTGACTGAATTCAGTTTTGCTTGTGTGATATTTTGATTGGTGTAACAGTAAATCAGGTTGTGTTTGGGGGAGCTACGCAGATTGGTTCGGTCACAGATGCTGAGCTCCAGGTTCAATGTTTGGGTTCGAGTCACACATTCTGGTGGTTTTCTGGTTTTTCCACCAAAACCACTGCTTGATCGAGGAGTCTGGTCCAGTTGGAAGTGACTTCGTTCAACCCATATTGTATATCTCAGAGGGTCATGAATTTGGGTGGGCTTTCAGGTATAAATATCCTATTTTTCTTACCATTTTCACTTGCTTGTCAAATCATCGAATGTCTGCAATGGACCGATTAAGATAACTCAATCATATCTTGAATCTTATACACAAATTCAGAAAAATCTTGTCACACTTTGACCCAACAGCCCAGCCATGGATGGTGGATGTGGCGTCATCGGAGGAGAGAAAGATTCAGAGAATTATCAGATTCCATAAAATATGCAAGTTTTCTGACATGTCAGAGGATGTCAGGCTGTTTTTATTTTATTCTCAAGAATTAATGATCTTCTTAAATCTATAGGAATGTCAATATGAGATCCAGAAAACCAGATCAAACAGCACATTGTGGGAATGTAAAGGGTAGATTATGCGACGCTGCTCAATGGGTCTGTATTTAGACATGTCACACCTTTTTTTGCTCTTGTAGAGAAGGTCTTTGTTGTGGTTTTTGTGAGTGTTTTGTTCTGAGCTGCAGAACAACATCCCCTGAATTCTACACATGCACAAGCACCTAATTAAGAATTTTATTTCGTTGACATGAAACTCCCTGTATTACATTTCTGTATCTTCTTCTTGCTCGACTAGATGTTGACGATGTTCCTGCTGCTGTCAAACTGAGCTGGAAGCCAGTCAGGATTGTTGTCTCCACTCTTAGCAACCAGACATCACTTCAGGTTAAAGGCATCCTGCTTTGGTGTCTCTATTAACGATGGAAAGATAATATGTTGATCCAGAGGCGTGAAAATCCAAAGAGCAAAAGGAAAACAATTATGTGTGTTTATTGATGGAAGGAACAAAGTGACACGGATCCTTTAATGACGTATAATTTGATAGTCAATATTATTTTTTCAGTGGCGTCTGGATTTGCGTGGCAGATGCGACCAGACATCGGCCTGTCACAGCCGTTCATGAATGGCTTCATTGTGGAACGAACATGCATTCAGTTGATGTCATAAGCTCTCCTGTTGGAGTGGGGAGCGGTGAACTTCAAACTGTAGCCCCTTTTTTTTTTTTGCAGGACTTGATTGAAGCAGGAATACTGAGCTGTTATTCCACCCTTACTGTTCTGTATTGAAGCTATAAAGACGGAATGGGGCGACATTGTTGTTCCATCCTTGAGCTGGCAGTGTGACCCATTACTAGAAGATATTAAGCAGTTAAGATGATGAGCAGTGACTGAATGTCCACAAAATAAAGAAGCAGTAAAAATCCCCATTAAAACAGGGGGGAACTCCAGATGATTGTTACTGCTTTGTTAAATATTTATTTAGAAAGCCCCGTTTCATTAAGTTACCCCTAAATTTATTAGAAATCTTTTCTTGTCATTAAGCAACAGTTTTCTTCTCATGGACTTCTTAGTGAGGGAGCGCTGCGTTCGCTGACACACAGCCACGTCTGTAGAACCAACTCATCGGGAAGGCAAACGCATGCAAAACAAAAGGCTCAGAAATAAGGACTGCCCACTCACCTGAAGAAAGGTAAATACTGCCAGAAGCTATGAAGAAGAGTTCTAAAGAATAATTTTCCTGGATCAGTCTCTGCTGCCGAAAATAAATATGAGGAAGAAATGACAGCCGGTAATGGTATCTGGTGGAATTCAGGGGCGTGATTGAAATTGTTTATTGAGTGTGAGGTAAGAAAGCAGATGTCACCTGGTGACATTCCTCTCATTCACTGACTTTCAATTGTTTTCTCAAGCCAAAGCTGGTTAGCGTCTAGCCGTAAGCCAAGATAAGATGTTGTCAATATGGCATTTCATCGAAGTGTGACATCAGAAGCAAAGTAAAAACCATCCCCGAGGCAACAGAATCGTGTCCTATTGTGAGTCGGAGCTGCTTGAGCCCCCTGCTTTCAATATTCCAAATGTAAAAATCTTATATTGACGTGACAATCTGATGTAATTGCTCATGTTGAACATGTTTGTTTGGTGGACTTGCTCTTGAATTGGACACAAAGTGCAAACAGAGACGGGGTAAACACGAGCTTAAAGCAAACACGAGCACCTGGACAACATCACAGAACCAAATGCATCAAGGCAGCAATTTATTTACCTTTTTAATATCCAGGTTTGTTGGAGCGCAGGTGTGGATTTGCTGCTGGTCACTGTTGTTAGACATTCACAGCAATGTTTTACTCTAGTGTTAATTTGTCTTTTGTCTCCTTAGTGTTTCAGCAGTAGAAACTCGGCATATATTTAAATTTTAAAGCCCATTTTCACACCGGACAGAAACAGATTTTGTCATTTTTGACATGAAATGGAGAGCCTGTAGTTGAACAGAAGGTTTTTTTTAAAATTTAAAGGGACATTATGAAATTGATGACATTTTGGCAGATCATGAAATGCCGACTACGTCACTGGTTTTGTGTCAAACCTTCTGTGAATGTCATTTCTGGAACATTTGTTACCTTTGAAACTAGAGATTAGATCAGACAGATATTGTGGAAACTGTTGGATGCAGTTTGTGAATGACTTTGTGCTCAGGTTATGGATCAGTAGTACAAAGTACATTTTAATTGTAAAAAAAAACAACTTGGAATAGCTGAGAGAAAAAGAGACAAACTGTCATTGCTAAAAGTTTGACTGTGGCGCAACGCTCCGATTTGTAGATGGTTGGATTGAAGGAAGATAAGAAACTTGAGAGCTACTCCGGCAGCCAAATATCAGAACGGTTTAGGCATTTAAGAATGATCTGAATCGTGTAGCTGGTCAGCAGCAACACGCAGTGTTTTACTATCGCATGCCTTTCCACACACACAGTATTTTGAGGGCCTTATCTGGGTTTTTTCTTTCTGTAAGAAATGGGAGGATGTGTGTGAACAGGTCAAGACACGACGGGCAGGTAGTAATGAGCTTCTGCAGGAAGCATCTTTCAATCTCAATCCCTTCGAATACCTGAAGGTGCTCCACCTGAATGCTTCATGTGCGATATGTCGTAGGCAGGAAGGGTTCAAAACTGTCGAAGGGTGACATTTTTGTTTGATGGAGTCGGAAAAATTCCTCTTTATATGAAATGTTTTAATCTCTGGTTTGTTCAGGAGTTGGAATTATATCCATAAAGCAATGATAACCTTTGTGTGGGAGATGAAGTTCTAAACTTCTATGGAGGTGAGCTCCATTACGAATTTTTTGGAAAAGAGATGGGATGCAATGCAGCAATGGGTTAATCCTGATTGGTAATGCTTTAAGTCCACATCACTGTATTTAACAGGTTGTTCTTTGTTGCCTATATGTATATTAATAAATCAACAAAGCCTGCTCTTGGAATGTGAGTAGGTTGCGGTTCAGACCTCCCTGTTAAGTGAGAACTCACGCTAAAGCATATTTCTGTCAACAGCGCAGAAGCGCTTCTCCTCCCTGTAGTTCCTCATAAAGACGTGACAGATTTCCTGTAAAGAAACCGAGTTTATTTCACAACGAGTTAAAAACACAAAGGAGAAATCGTAAAGTCTCGTGTAGAAAACAAATCAACAAACACAACAAACCTTATCACGACTTCACACACCTGGTCAGTCGCTGTTGTGTTTTCAGAGACGTAGTTATCGGTGCTAAAACTACACCACCGGAACATTAATGACGCGGTGCGGACGGACAGGTTTTCCACGTTTTCATTAAGGGCGTACACCTTTTGCTTACCATCACCATCATCAGAGGTTTCTGGAGGCTCGGCTCGAACGAAGAGACTCGTTTGACTCGTTCCGGTTTTTAATGTAGCTTGAGAAGTTGTGACCGACCTCCTGAGAGAGGATGTGATGTCGTGTGCAGACGGACCTCAGCACGGGTCAGTGATGTTAGATTGAGGAAGTGGGTTTTTTTTTTTTACTGATTCAGCAGAAAAGCCAGCAAGGAGACAGTTTACTGGCAAATGTATGCGTTCTGTTTTCATTAATGTTTTACTCAGCATGACAGATTTTTGTGTGTGTGTGTGTGTGGGTTATGAAATTGGAATTCATTTTGTGCAGCCGGTATCCGACTGAAATTGAAAGAGCTGCGACTCATCTCCTCTCTCCTACAGGGGTTTGTTTTCCACGCTGGGATCAGATGGTTCTTAGATCTGCAGCAGTTCCTGGTGAGAATTTATTTATTTATTTATTTTCCTTGTAAAACTAAATATAGCCCAGTAATTCAGATTCCTTCATCCCTCCTCCTCTTCCTCCTCCTCACATTTCTGTATCCTCCCTTCAGGGGTGTCTTTCTGGGATGGCCAAGGAAGGTGGCCTGAGGGGGTCCGGCCCCAAAGTGCAGGCTGCCAGCACGGACACGCCGCACCAGCGTCCTCACACGGACTCCCTCACCTGTAGACAAACCTGCACACCTGCGTGACGGGTCGAAACCAACCAACCGCAGAGCGGCCTGAACTTTTTTCCGACCACATTCAGGGACCCCGGCTTGGACTTGGGATTCAGTTGAACATTCCACCCCCCCACCCCCCCTCTGTTGCTGCTTTTTTCTTTCTAGCTAGAGGTGGGGAGCAGCTAACGGGCGATGCTGGTTATGGTCACCTAGAGTAAATGGCTGTTACTCAGCGCGGCTCTGTGCCAGCACCGACTGCTCGATCTTCTGCGTCCTCTACCTCCTCCTCCTCCTCTACCTCTCTGGGCTCCCTCCCTGGTCACCGCCGCTGCTCGCTGCCCAGTCTCGCTTCTCCCCTCCAACACCAACATGGTCGGTGCCGGTTCGGGCGTGTGGAAGCTACTGAGATGCTCCCGCCAGCTGGAGCTTCACCGCCTCATCATGGCGCTCATCTTCTTCTGCCTGCTCTCCATGGCATTCCTGTCCTACTACGTCTCCAACACGCCTAAAATCAAGGAGGCCCCCCCGTTACCCCTCAGTGATTGCGGCGGAGGAGGAGCTGCGGCGGCGATGTCTCCCGGGACGAACGCCGCCGGCACCGACGGGGGAGCGCCGGGCGTGCAGAGGGCGCCGCTGTTCCTCCCCTCGCTGCAGGGGCGGCTACGGCAGGTGAAGGCGGTGGATAACTCCCGGACGCAGCCGGTGGTGCTGGTGTTCGTGGAGAGCATCTACTCCCAGCTGGGCCAGGAGATCGTCGCCATATTGGAATCCAGCCGCTTCCGCTACCGGACCGAGATCGCGCCTGGTAAAGGCGACATGCCCACGCTGACGGAACACAACCGGGGCCGCTACACGCTCATCATCTACGAAAACGTGTTGAAATACGTCAACTTGGACACCTGGAACCGGGATTTGCTGGACAAGTACTGTATCGAGTACGGGGTCGGAGTCATTGGCTTCTTCAAAGCCAATGAAAACTCTCTGCTCAGCGCTCAGCTGAAGGGTTTCCCCCTCTATCTACACTCACACCTGGGGCTCAGGGACTACCGCATCAACCCCAACGCGCCGCTGCTCTTCATCACCAGGCCTAACCAGGTGGAGCAGGGCTCTCTACCCGGGGACGACTGGACCATTTTCCAGTCCAACCACTCTACGTATGAGCCAGTAGTGCTGGCCAGCACCAAGTCCTCTGAGGCGCTGGCGCACATTGGCCCCAGCCCCCACCGGGCCCTCCACGCCACCGTCATCCAGGACCTGGGGCTCCACGACGGCATTCAAAGGGTTCTCTTTGGGAACAACCTCAACTTCTGGCTTCACAAGCTCCTGTTTGTGGACGCCATCGCCTACCTGACGGGGAAAAGACTCTGTCTGTCTCTGGACCGACACCTCCTGGTGGACGTGGACGACATCTTCGTGGGCAAGGAGGGGACCCGGATGAAGGTTTCAGACGTGGAGGTGGGTAGAATCGCGCCGGAAGCCACAGATTGTCTTGACGTGTGAGGATTTATATCCTGAAACAAACGCTGTTCCTGTTCTGTTCTTAAAACTATGGAGCCATTTTATAGCTTTTCAGTCATTTAAAATTTGTCCTGATCGTTGAATCGTCGTGCGACGCTGTGCTTTTATTCTTTCACAGGCGTTACTCACCACTCAAAATAAGCTGAGATCCCTGGTGCCTAACTTCACCTTCAATTTAGGATTTTCTGGAAAGTTCTATTACACAGGTATGAAGCTCCTGAGATGATGTTGTGTACTTACCTTTGTATAAGTTTTAAATTTTCCTGCTCCAGTGTTTAGTGTGTTCCGCATGTTCCACACTGTAAGATGCACTGGACTATAAGGCGCACCTTCAATGAACGGCATGTTTTAAAACTTTTTTCATATACACGCAAACCTCAGTTTCCGACTACAATTCGTTCCTGGAGGCTGTTTGAATAGCGATTTGTTTGAATTCCAATTATATTTTCCCCATTACAAATAATGTAAACGGTCTTAATCCGTTCCAAGATGCTAAAAAACTTTTTTCAACATATTATGTTATTTCATGATGTCATTTGTATGTCAAATTGTACAGTAATGAAACATATCAAAGAAAAGTAAAACAAAGAATCAAACATGAGAAAGAAAGAAAAAACCCATCTAGTCTGAGGTACGAGTTACCGTCGTTTTTTGGACAGAAGTTTACGGTACCGTAACTCGTACCATAGGCAATGGAACGCAAATTAAGTGACAAATTATTGAATACAGTGAACTAAAATAAAAAGCACATTACCGTCACGTTTTCTCTCGACTTATTTTGCATCAACCGCGGTTGGTGGCGAGGAAAAGGTGTTTGTTTCGCATCCAACTTCCAAATTTTGTTCGACTTCTAAGACAAAAAAAATTCCGAATTTTTTGGTCGAATTCCGATTTTGTTCGATGTTTAAAGCGTTTGAAAAACCAAGGTTTGCCTGTATAAGGCGCACTGAATTATGAAGGTGCTTCTTGTAGTGCGGAAAAGCTGAACTGTATTGAGTCCAGATTGTGGGACGTCTTTTTCAGGGACGGACGAGGAGGACCGGGGCGACGACATGCTGCTGCGACACCGGCTGGACTTCTGGTGGTTCCCCCACATGTGGAGCCACATGCAGCCCCACCTGTTCCACAACGTCAGCGTGTTGGCCGAGCAGATGAGGCTCAACAAGGTGTTCGCTCAGGTGGGAAGCCCCCGCTTCACGTTTCAGGCGTCCGTCAGGCCCGTCTGGCGTTTCTGCTTGCTGAACCCAATCCTCTGCTGCCTCCTGTCCAATAGGAGCACGGCATCCCCACGGACATGGGCTACGCCGTGTCCCCCCACCACTCTGGGGTCTACCCGGTTCACAGCCAGCTCTACGAGGCCTGGAAGTCCGTGTGGGGCATCAAGGTGACCAGCACTGAAGAGTACCCCCACCTGAGGCCGGCCCGCTACCGCCGCGGCTTCATCCACAACGGAATCCAGGTCAGTCAAGAACTGGATCGGTGCCAGAACGCGGTCAGCTTCCCATATGGAGGGGGGGGGGGTGAATTATATTGTTCTGTTTAATTCTAGAGATGAAGTACGATCTGGTGCTCAGTCTGTCAGTCATACACACCCTGTACCTGCAAACGGAACATAAGTCAGGATTTGTCTCTGCATCTGCAGCAGGAACACTAAATAATGTTTGTTTAGTCAGAACGGCATCATTTTGCCTTCTTCGTTCCACCTCTGGTTCAGAATTAGAGGTCAAAGCGACACCGAATCGACGTTCCGGTAGATAAACAAACCCAATCTGGACTTTAACCCTCAAACGAGCCTCAATCTGAACAGAAGTGATAAGAGCTGATAGTTTTAAGGACAAACGTTCGAACCCTGACCTGCTTGTGTGTTTCCAGGTGTTGCCCAGGCAGACCTGCGGTCTGTTCACACACACCATCTTCTACAACGAGTACCCAGGAGGCTCCAAGGAGCTGGACAAGAGCATCAGAGGAGGAGAACTCTTCCTCACAGTCCTCTTGAACCCCGTATGAAAACACACGCAGCACACACCTGACCTCAGACCTGAGATGTTGACGCTTTGATTCATTACAAGCAGCTGACATTAAATACATTCAATAAAGTCATTATTATTTTATTCTTCGGTATTAGAGCTGAGCTTTTGTCTCGACTTCCTCCAGAACGGTTTTCTGAGATGAGAAACTGCGCTTGTTAGTTCCCTGACAGTAAACTAACATTCAGATTGCTTTACGTCCGTCCACCCCCCCACCTCAATCCAGATCAGCATCTTCATGACCCACCTGTCGAACTACGGCAACGACCGCCTGGGGCTGTACACCTTCGAGTCCCTGGTGAAGTTCGTGCAGTGCTGGACCAACCTCCGGCTGCAGACGCTGCCGCCCGTCCAGCTCGCCGAGAAATACTTCCAGATCTTCCCCGAGGAGAGAGACCCGCTCTGGCAGGTGGGGCATCAGGGCGACTCCGACTTCCTCTGGAGGAAAAGACTCGAATTTTACTATATTGGTGTCGTTAAAATCAAAGTGAACGTTTGACGACCTCATTTTTTTCAGAACCCGTGTCACGACAAGAGACACAAAGATATCTGGTCGAAAGAAAAGACCTGCGATCGCCTCCCCAAGTTCCTCGTTATTGGACCGCAGAAAACGGGTACGACACTTCCTCCATCTGATTGTCATCCATCCATGAATAAATACATATATCTTCATTATTATAACTGCCTTATAGGTACGACAGCGCTTCACGCGTTCCTGAGCCTCCACCCCGCCATCACCAGCTCCTTCCCAAGCCCCACCACCTTCGAGGAGATCCAGTTCTTCAGCGGAGCGAACTACGACCACGGGATCGACTGGTAACGACCGGCAGGAGCCTCAGACGTGAACACACGTTTGTCTCCAGGTGACACTCGCGTGTGTTTTCCTTCAGGTACATGGACTTCTTCCCGTTCCCCTCTAACGCCAGCACGGATTTCATGTTCGAGAAGAGCGCCAACTACTTCGACACGGAGGTCACGCCCAAGAGGGCGGCGGCTCTGCTTCCCAGAGCCAAGATCCTGACGGTGCTGATCAACCCGTCTGACAGAGCCTACTCCTGGTACCAGGTGAGAGCCGTCGTCAGCGCTGCTGGAGCTCCAGACTCCACCGTTTCTCCGGTCTCACCCATTTGTTTGTGATGGCAGCACCAGAGAGCCCACCAGGACCCCGCAGCCCTGAACAACACCTTCCACGCGGTGGTGACTGCAGGCGCCTCCTCTTCCAGGGGCCTGCAGCTCCTCCAGAAACGCTGCCTTCAGCCCGGGGCGTACGCCACTCACCTGCAGCGCTGGCTGCAGCACTACCAGCCCAGCCAGGTAGCAAAACTCAGACTTAACAGTCAAATCACAGATCTTAGGTCCAAATAGATCACAGATTTTGTCCGGATTGGACTCACGCCTGACCCTTAATCTGTTTTGCAGCTCCACATCATAGACGGAGCCCTGCTGAGGTCCAACCCGGCGCTGATAATGGGGGGAGTCCAGAAGTTCCTGGGCGTCACACCGGTCCTCAACTACACCCAGGCTCTGATGTCAGTCACACACACACACACACACACACACGGATCTGTGTAGTTTCGGATGTAGTGAGAGGTTTTGCGTGGGGTATGAATGAAATGTTTCTGCAGGTACGACGACAGCAAAGGTTTCTGGTGTCAGCGGATCGAAGGAGGTCGAACCAAATGTCTGGGAAAGAGTAAAGGCAGGAAGTACCCCGAGATGAGTGAGGAGGTACGTCTGCACCTCGCTGCACGTAGCCGGTGATGCTGGGAGCCGTTTGTAAAGAGATTATGAAATGTTTCATGCATTAAGAAGAATCTGTAAATGTAACTTAATGCATGACATATATTTTGTGTACGTCTGTTTGTGTGTGTGTGTGATTTTCTAGTCGCGGGCGTTCCTGGCGGACTACTACCGCGAGCACAACATGGAGCTGCTGCGCCTCCTGAACCGGCTGGGTCTCCCGCTTCCGTCCTGGCTCCGCCAAGAGCTCCAGAGCACCAGCTAGAGCCGCGGCCGCGCCCTCCCCCCCACCGCCCTCACAGGGAACCTGGGACTGGACTACGGGTGAGCTGGGACTAACTGATCTGGAGTCAGCGGCGGCGGCTGTACGCTGTTGGCTGTTACCAGCGCTCCTGTCCCATCAAGAAGAAAACACATCTTCCGCTTTTATCCGGGATGTGCTGGACGACCGGCGGGTTTGACGCGTCAGACGGCCTTAACGCGAGGAGAAAAAAACTCACCAGATGAGATCGTGTCGACCCGAGTGTGTGACTGTCTACAGTACACACTCTCTCACACACACACACACACCCAGTCCCGATCTCTCCAACAGGAATGATTGTAAAGCTTTCTGAAAGCAGTCCTTAAATGTCGAGGCTGGAAACCAGCCGGCCGGCAGCCTGAAGAGGACGCTCTGGATCCTCCGCTCCAGTCAGGAAGCTGCATTCCCTTTAAATCCTCACCCTTCTTCCGTCTGCTCTTTGCAGGCGTTTTAAAAAACGGTTAAGTATGGTGGCATGTCGATGTAAATATGTTTCCGTTTGATTGAAACGGTCCAGGCTGTTCCCCCGACGCTAACGCCGCGCTCACACAGCAGGAGAACAGGAGAGATTCACGAAAATCCCCACATGTTGGACAATCAGGAGGTGAAATCTGGACGATGGACCTCTGAACTTCCTGATGAGATCACATCAGCCAATGAGAAAGACGTCCCAGATCAGCTGACGTGCTGCTAGCCGCTACGGCAACTCAGTCGAATTATTTTAAAGTACCGGAGCTCCTGAAATCCTGCATTTTCATAAGAGTGTGTGTGTAATGTTTGCGGTTGGAGGGGGAAGTCGTGCGCCTCCTGCAGCGTGAACCCGGCTCAACATCCTGGCAGGCGAGCGGCCGTCCATGACGCCACGTTTCGTCCGACGACGTAAAGACGGCTCCTTCATCACGCCATCGTCTATCGGCTTCTCGTTTGGATCGGTTCCGTACTTGCTGTTAACTCTTGAAGCATGGGTTTTTAAATCGCTGTCCCGTCTGTGATTTTTGGACAAATGAAACCAACGCACAACACATCTCCATACCGTCAGCTGAACAGAACGAGTTCAAACCAAAAAAAAAATGGTACAAAACGGACACAGGAAGTTATTTTTCCCCCACGTATTGCTGCTGCAGAAACGACGTATTGCTGTGATTCTGTTGATGGTATCAAAAATGTGATCGACGACCTTCAAGCATGCGGTTTATGAGAAGCATCCCGACATCAGAGGAACGGTTCTGGAAGTTTAGCTACTTGAGAGACGCACTTTCAAAATGAAAGCTCACCCTAAAACAAATATTCAGTCGTTTTCTCCTCGACTCACCGAGGATGGAAAGAAAAATTAACATGAATGGACTCTTTACGTCTTGTGCATTGTAATCAGATTCTATAGAAGAACTGAAATCCAGGCTGACTTAAAAAGATGCTATTTTACATATTTTTTATTTTTATTTTTTTTAGCCCAGAAGCTATAAGAGAATTGTGTTCCTATAAAAAGCTGCAGATGATGTCAAGAGGTCAGGATGACGCTGCACAAGCTGTAGGCAGTCGGTTCATGTTTGATAGTTTCGTTTGTGGGTGAACTCTTGTTTTAAGTGTTATTTTAGAATCCTGGTACAAATTCAGTCCAAAATTAAGCTGTCAGATTCCCTCACGGACACGATTTTAGCAACAAGAGCCAAAATTATGAGGAAAAAAATGATCTGGAATGAAGATTAAATTCTTCTATCACGGCAAATTTTACCATAAAATGATGATTTATCAGATAATAATAGAGGTAGCGTTTGTGGACAGGATTCCCAAGATTCCAGGTTTTTTACCCCCCCCCCCCGATGACATCATTATGGTGTCATCAGGATCTTTCTCCTCCAGCGCTACAGAAGTTGTCACAGAAGCAGGTCTGACAGCGAGTCGTAAATTATTTGAGCTTTTTATTTATTTTGTCATCAGACAGAACCTGCTGGATGCATTTTAATGTGGTGGGGGCAATACCGAGGATTTAGAGCCCATGAGATGTCAAATACACAATCCACACTACACTCACACACAGATCACCACACAGTCGCCTCTCTTGTCTCACGACCAGGAACTGGAGATGGGAGGCAGAGCGTTGTTGGATGGATGGATGGATGGTGGTTGGATGATGGATGGATGCAAGCTGCTGTCTTGTTCTGTTTGTTTTGTATAAATGTTAAAAAGGCCAACACTGTATCGTCTCTAATAAACACATAGGGAAAGTTGGAACCGATGACTTCGCCTCTGTTTGACCTTTTAGCTCATAAACACAATTGTTCCTGTGTTTGTTTGTTTGTTTGTTTACCATTCAGTTGCATGTAAACAAACTTTAAAGAAGTGTGAAAATTCAATCTCTAGTGGTGACACAGACCCCCCCCCCAGGAGCCTCACGTCCCAGGTTGACTGATTTGACAGGTCTTCATTTCCGTTTAGCGGCTCATGCGCGCCCCCTTCAGGATGGAAGCGGAACGTGTGCGAATATTTTAGTCTTAGTATCCGGATATCATCCACATCCTCATCTGATAAAAGCTGATTTAAGGCCCACATGTCTTTCCGGCACGTCCTGCATTTATAAGACAGTTTTTTTTTAAAATTTCATTTATTGCGATATGAAAAGGCATGAACTGAATCTTTTTTCTGTGGAAGTTTGGATCAGACAGCAGCGAAACAAACAGTTAAAAGATTAGAGGCTACAAAAAAACAAATTTAATTCACTTTAATACTTGGAGCACAAATGACGTCGAGAGCCGCTCCAAGAATATCTGAGCCTTAATCTGTGCACAGCTGGCAGTCAACACACACACACAGACAGACACACACACACAGATGAATTCCTTATATCTCTACACACACTTGCAGAATCACAGAACTATAATTCTCCCCTGAGATCTGGACTGATGTTCCAAACAGAACTCGGTGTTCTGTGCAGAGACACTCGCCTGAGGTAAACTTGTTTGAAGATGTTCGACGTTCAGCTCAACGCCGACGCTCAAATTTTAAATATAAACCTGAATGTTTAAGGTTTTTCTTTAAATTTCCAGACCCAATCATCTGTGTGGATCTTGTTCCGTTCTTCCACCAGAGTTTGTTGAAATCTGTCTTCTGGTTTTTTGAGTAATCCTTCCAGAAACAATAAAAGATGTAACTTTGGTGAAGTTAATTTATTTCTAAGAGATGAATGCAGGATAAAAATGTTAAAATAAAACCCAGAATCAGGAGTGGACATTCATCACCTCCAGGGAAGAGGTTCCGTTTCACCTGATTGGCTGTTCCTGTTTATTTCAACAGTATTATCCAAAACTAATCCACCAGATTTTATCGAAAAGTGGTTTTAAGGGCGCAACATGGACCACAATATACCCTAATCCCAATCTGAAGTGGAATATTTGAGGTGCAGAGATTAGTGATGCTGATTCAGAGTCAGACATGTGGATTTCATGTTTCTGTGAAAACCTATAAACAGAGGAATTTAAATACTTATTTTTATGTTAAAGGTTTAATACTAAGGTCATTTTATAAGTATTTATTTACATTTCATAAACTTACCTAAAAGCCTTTTTTCCACATGTGAATGAAAGATAAAATCAAAATGATTGACAGGTAAACAGAAGTTTAGCCCCGCCCAGGCCTTCTCCCATTGGGCCACATCCAGCTCCTCCCCCTGGAGGCTGCTTCGTCGTTAACCTGTGAGTGACGTCACACACGTGCTCCCTGCAGTCACACCAACACGAACCAGTGGAAGGAGAGGCTGCTTGTCTCACTGCCGAAAGGAAAACACACACACACACACACACACAGGAGCCCCTTGAGTGTTGCAGTTTCCATAGCAACAGGGATAGTGATGGAGGCAGCGTTAGCCTCGGTGGGAGGGTTACAGGAGGGTTGAGTGAGATGAGGACAGGGTGGAAAACTAAACCTGCGACGGAGTTGGAGGACGGAGGCAGAGACGGAGTCACGCTCCCTTCTCCTCTCTCCTCCGACGCACCTCCCTGAAATCCCAGGTGGAGGGAGAGTGACGCCTCCTGCCTATCTCCTCTCATCATCATCATCATCATCATCATCATCATCATCATCATCATCACTCCCCCACCCCCTTCCATCCATCTCCCGCTTCAGCCGGATGAGAGAGAACCAACCAACCAACCGCTGACCGGCTCCTCTCCCCCCGTCACGGAAGGGATTTGAAGATTGCATCCTCACATTTGTAATCAGATGTAGGAGAGGATTATCTTAAGGTCCCCCCACCAACCACCACCCCACCCCCAACCCCACAACTACCCCCCCTCTCTCCATCTTGTTGGACAGCTGGAAGCTGCTGAGACAAAGGAGGGAGAGCGGAGAGGAGAGAGGAGTTAAAGATAGAGAGGTCACCTGTGGATGTGAGGAGGAGGAGGAGGAGGAGGAGGAAGAGGAGGGGGAGGAGGAGGAGGAAGGCTTTCGAAGGAACTGCACCCATCAGCCGATACATCCGAAAAGGCGAGGGAAGAGGGGAGGAAGGAGCTGCAGCAGCAAATATTCCAGGTAAGATGGTGGATGGACGTGTTGAGGACCTCACCGGTGTGTGTTTCTGCAGGGGTGTGTGTGTGTGTGTGTGTGTGTTTTGTGTGCTGCTGCTGCTGCATGTCGTTACCATGCATGAAAAATTTTCCTACACATGACAGAAATTTTCAGCAATATTACAAATCTGGGCAACAGGTTTTGAAGTTTAAAGAAAGAACCTGAATTAAAATCAAACGAACCCACGAAATCCTGGTTCCAGTCGTGAGGCTCTGACGTCTGGAGGAAGTTCTCGCCTTCACACCGATGGGGAGCACCGGTTTGTCACTGGATCCAGTGACCTGCGTCATAATGCTTTAAAATGAACATACAGTCGTGATGTAATGAGGATCCAGTCACATGATCAGAATCACCAGAAGTTTAACGTCTTCTGTCCTCCATCCAGTTTGTTGGAGGAGTTTTTAAACCCTGCTTACAATCAAAAACACAAAGTTTATTTATTCTGTTTGCGAACAATCGAACAAATGACGACGAAAACATAAAGAGTGCTGTCAGGGCGCATTTTATCACGTCATCACATAAATGAAAATTGATTGAAGAATCTGTTTAATTGATGCGGAACAGTCTGAAAGTAACAAAAAAAATACTAGAAGAGAACTTCTAGATACTCCCTTGATCCAGATTCAAAGTGGATCAGAATCCAACTAACTAATAGAAACATAACCTCCAAAAGGGAATTAATCCAACCTAGTCACATGCATCTATGGGAATATATAAAGAAGAGTGTTCCTCGGTGCATCATGGGAAGTAGCAGTCCAGGTGGGGTTAGCATCAGCTATCTTTAACTACAAGCTTCATAAGTTTTAGGCCTCAATGCAGGGATGGGTCTGCCTCCTGGATCAGGACCGGGAGGCTGTGGCTCCCAGGGTGTCTGACCATCAAGGCCCTCTGGGGAGGTATGAAGTTTAGATTCCAATTCAAGTACAAGTACATTTTTTTTGCAACAAAAAGCGGAATTTTTCTGCATATTTTGAGTCAGATTTCAAACAGGAAGGTAATTCCAGAAACGACGTGTCCTGCCTCTGCTCTTCATTCCAGTCGGCTTCATGACGTTTTGACTGTTTCATTGAAACACCAACTCTGGTGTCTGATTTTTCCCCTAAAGGTGTCCCATGGCTGATGCTGGGCGTCCTGCGTCGGAGCCGTACCCACTAGGGGGAGCTGTTTCCCTGGACTTGACACCCTTGGACCCCCCTGCACCATCAGTCTCGCCCTCCAGACTCGCTGGAGAACCAGGATACCCGTCCAGGGAGCAGCCGCAAGAGGCCTTGGGAGAAATTTGCACAGGACACCCTCCCCCAGGAGAGACTAACTGCACCGGTATGACTGTCGGTGAAGATGCGGGTGGACGGGAACAAAACTGCACCTACAGCTCGGTTGAGACGCGTTCACCCTCACATCACCCTGAATTACTCGTGAACGCGATCGGTGAGGACCCCCGTCTCGGCAGAACGGCACAAATTCTGGCCCCCACTTCCCTGCCGGTCCACAGGAGCCACTCAGGTTCCTCACCCCTGGTTAAACTGGGGATGCCCCCACCTTGTCTGACCGGTGACCCTTGCGGACTCGCTTATCATGGAGGAGAAAACAGCCTCCAGGGGGCCGACGGTCACCCCATGTTGGCCTGCAAGCTGCCCATGCAGCTGCAGCCTTGCAACATCATCACCACCATTTGCAGAGGGGCCACCAGCGGGGAGGGGGCCCTGCAGCAGCCTGGGACTAGGTGCGCCTGTGGGTTATCCCCGAAAGCAGAAGGCAACCTGGAGGGGGTTGAAATGAAGGACCCGCCCCCCACAAAATGCGACGAGCCGCTGTGCTGTGGCTCCTACATCCACCAAGCCCACTTTGAGGACACCTTTGCTGCCTACTGCCACCCCCAACCCATCCCAGCCCCCTCCCAAGTGTTGCCCCGCCAAATGGAGTCGAACTGCGACATCCAGTGCGGAGGGGCGCCCCCTCCAGCCATGAACCACCTCACCCTGCCCCGGCTCATCTCCTCCGTCAGCGAGACCGGCCTGGACGGCAAACACCTGCTGCGCTGCTGCAACCTCAACTGCTCCTGGATCAGCTCGCTGCCCCCGGGTGTCGGGTCACAGTCCCACAAACACTTTGGGATGGAGGAGTGTTGCGGCAGTCCTGGTAGGGTGGCCACCCGGGACATGGGTACTATGACTGCCCACAAGCAGCTGAAGGATGTTGGGGTTCAGACGGGACAGACGACCACGCCTCACGTCTTCCCTCAGATCTGCCTGACGGAGGAGAGCCGGAGCGAGACCTCCTGCACCCAAACGGCAAACTCCGACAGCGATGGAGGCAACAAACCGGGCGGCGCTAACAAGTCCCCGGTGAAGGAGGTGAAGTGGGATGCGGAGGGGATGACGTGGGAGGTCTACGGGGCCTCCGTGGACCCCGAGGAGCTGGGCCTGGCCATCCAGAAGCATCTTGAGCTGCAGATCAAAGAGACGGCGAGTCGTGCCGCCAAGCTGACCCGCCAGAACACCAACACCTCCCGGCAGAGCGGCAACAACGGTTGCCAGAGGAAGAGGAGCAGGGTGATGGGCGCCATCCGAACCCCGGCGTGTTGCGCCCGCAGCAGCACGGCTGTCGACTAAACCGACCAAAATCGGACCGATGGACAGAACCTGAACACTGTGTTCAGTAGCCGTGTGGCTACTCCTAGCCTCAGCCTCCAACACCTGAACAGAAGGTCTTCAGATCACGAAGAAGAAGACCTGCACACCAAAACCAACGGAGTTTCATGTGGAAAAGGGAACTGGGAAAACGACAGATTAATATTCCAGCCAAAGTCTTTGGTTCAATAAATCAGCGCCAGCCCACTGCCAGTGTTTTCAGAGAGCCACACAGATATGTCTTTAAACAAACAAACAAACAAACAAACAAACAAACAAACAAACAAACAAACGGACAGACGGACGGACAGTCAGACAACTTCATATAAATGAAATAACACTGAATGTTTGACTCGACCATTACTCCAACTACCCCAACCCCAAACTAACCTAAATCTGAACTAATGTAACTCTGAATTAGACTAGCCCTCAACTAACCTAAATCTGAACTAATGTAACCCTGAATTAGACTAGCCCTCAACTAACCTATCCTTCAACCAACCTAATCCTGAATTAAGCTAACCCGTGCCGGTGGAAATTCAGATATAGTAGTTCTCTGTTTCCGTGCAACAGCTTGTTTTTTCCACTGCTCACCATCTAGTACCACTAGTTACCGTTAGTTACTACCAGTTACCACTAGTTACCATTAGTTACAAGTAGTTACCTCTAGTTTACTTTCTGGCGGTTGAGTGTTCATTCCAGGTTGAGATCTTCTCTGGACGCTGGCAGGACTTCAGTGTTTTTATTACAGTCTTATGATGGTTCCAACTAAAACATCACATCTCAGTATTTTTAAAATGACGTCTTTTCTAGGAGGTTCCATCTTCAGGGGTTTGTTTCTTTGTTTGTTTGTTTGTTTGTCAGCTAGATGACACAAACTTTACTGGAATGCCTTGGACACGCCTTGAACATGAAGCACAGAGCTCCAGGAGAACAAATCCTCCTCTTCATCAATAAATCACACTCTTCTGGCCGTCTGCCTGAAGCCGGAGGAGAAACCACTGTAGCCACGTGTTCCTAGCCCTGCGTGTTAGCACTTAGCTACTAAATATAGATCCCTTCCTACAAAGATAGATTGGCATCAAGCTCTGCACCACATTACGCTGACTCACCGATGTCAGAACCATGACGATGTGTATTTTTCCATCAGGATTTGGGGATTATTTGCGTAGAAATTAAAGCAAAACAACCTCTCAACTTTATCTGGATTCACACCAAAGTGTAGTTCGGATTATTAGTCGGATTAATGTTCCATCCTGTCATGTTGATTCTTGATTCTGATGCTGATGCTGTTCTAAACCAAAATCTAACCTGTATCTCTTTAAAAATCTGGATTAAGAATCACTTGTATTGACAAAGAAAACAACAAATGATAACAAAACCTCGTTTATGGAAGTCATTCATATTCTGAACATGAAACCATCCATTTCAAACATCACACAACAGCCTGCATCAGTTATTTGCAGACATTACAATCAAAGACAGACGCTGTCTTGCATCACAGCTGCCCGATCAGCTTCTACTCCAATTATGTGTTAATGTTTCTTCTCTGTGTGGATTTAAATTCAAATATGTGAAGTCCACACCTCTGCTGTTGTGTGGTCAGTGTGAGGCTGTAGAAACTTGTTGTCTGGACGGTGTGACATTTTGGGGAATCTCCTACCATCCCATCAGATGGAAGTGTGGACCAGTATAATATTTAACAGAACCAGTGCTGGTGGACTGGGCTGCGCTTGATATTCTTGTATATTTATTCTCTGACTACAGGGTTACAGGGTTACTATTACAGTAAATTACACTGTTATAGAAGAGGTCTCGTGACATTTAATATGTCTCATGTTGTGAAAATCTTTGGAATTAATACCAAATGTCAACTTTACTCATTTGTCAGTTGAAAGTGTTGTTAAATGTTGTTTAGATTGTGTGTATCCAAGAGGAATGTGGCCAAATGTGGATGCCAGCAATAAAATGACAGAAACTCAAAGATGGTTTTATCTTTATTTTTTTTTGAGTGCTAACATTATCATCATCGTTATTATCATCAACAACAATACTAACTGAACTTTATTCATGTAGAAACTTTCAAAGAAATACAGCTCTATTACAAAATGCAAGAACAGATACTTTACATAATGAGACACCAATAGCGTTACAATATATTTAGAACAAATTAATAAACATATACGATATGAAGAATAAAAAACCCTAAAAGTAACTGTTCAATAAGTTTAATCCGTTAGTCCACCAAATATCTTCGCAACCGTCGCAGATAGAAAGATGAAACAAAAAGCACATTACTCAGGCTGCAAAGGGGATGAAAATGGGATGATGAACTTTACCTTGAGAAAACTAGGTGAAGGTCAAATTTCAACTTTTGTACACGCAGGAACTGGATAAGATAAAAAAAGACGAGGGAGAAGGCCAGTGTGAGTAAGACCGTAGATCAAAGCTAGTGCTTTGATTCATAGATCAAACCTAGAGTTTTGATTTATGAAAGTAGGTCAGAACACTAGTTTTTATTCAAATTGTCTTCTCTTCAATTACATTCTCCGATTTATACTTTTATCTTTTTTTATTTTTTGTTTAAACTTAATTAATTTAACCCATCTATTTATGTATTTCTTCATTGTTGACGTTTCTGCTTTGTTTTTCCTGCTTCCCCAGGAAAAAAGAAGTCTGGGCGCGCCCCCTGGAGCGTGACCGCGCAGCAAGGGTCTCCTGTGACGCGGTTTAGGCCGTAAATAAACCGCGGTGATTCGCTGACACGCGGTGTGACGTAGCAACACGGAACAAACAGCCATAAACAGGAGCGGAGGTAGGCGGAGCCAAAACAGACAGGCAAAAATGGCGGCCACCATGAAGAACGTGGAAGAAATCCGAACTCGGGTGATTTTGGGGGAATTCGGTGTGAAGAACGTGAGTCCGGTTTAAAGATGGCGTTTTAAAAACAAACTTTACGTTTAACTGCGATATCCGGAGATTACCTGGTTCATGCGTCTCGGTCAAGTGAACCAGCAACGCTAAATACCGCTTCATCACCACGGTTTTCATTTAATACTGTACTGTAATTAAATTAGAGACTACAGTGATCAGTAAAAATAGATTCCTGTGTTGTAAATGGAATAAAATATATTTATTTCACGTGAAGCACCTCAAACTGTTCTTTGAATTGCTTTGTTTTTGCAAACAGCTGATAAATAGTGCATTTTGTTAAGAAGCTTAATACACAATTTTTGGTTAAAATAAGTTTGCTTGAAACTTGACACTGGCTGTCTTACTATTTAAAGCACACTTTTCTTGCAAATCATTTACAAATCTAATCAATTATTTACAAATACCATGGCCTGGGTGAATACTCTAATATGATTAGCCGCAGGTTGACATCAGACCCTTTTAAATTAGTAACAATAAAGCATTTATATGCAAATACATAAGGTAAAATGATTATTTCTGAATATGAATACGTATTTTATTTGCGTCTAAGTTATATATTTTTTCTTTTTGTCTGATGATTTCTTGCCTTCAGGTTCACACAACGGACTTCCCTGGAAATTACCCTGGCTATGATGATATTTGGGACATGCGTAAATTTCAGAAGGTAAAGTTTTGTGTTCAATCTGTTTCACATCCACCATCTAGCAATCCCTTTGTGACGTACAACCTGAAGAATATTCCTAGATGCTTACACCTCATGGGTTTTTAAATGATCTCCTTTCTGCTTGCAGAACTTCAGGATCGATGTCAAGCATCTGGACGAGGGCAGCATGGAGTTTGACATGGTGGGCATAGATGCAGCCATCGCTAACGCCTTCAGGAGGATCCTAATAGCAGAGGTGACATTCCCAACTAGTCACTTCCTGTGTCGTAGTTGGTGAATTTTATTTGAAGAAGGGCTTTTCAAGGAGCCCATCCAGACATGGATCATATTCTGATGGGTATTTTTGGCTGTAGGTGCCTACCATGGCCATAGAGAAGGTGTTTGTCTACAACAACACGTCCATCGTTCAGGATGAAGTCCTGGCCCACAGATTAGGCCTCATTCCCATCAAAGCTGATCCTCGCCTGTTTGAGTACAGGAACGCTGGTAAAACAACACAACCAACCTCTCACACACGTTAGGGGGAAGGTGCTAAGATGGTCAGGCTAACAGGATGTGGATGATTTAGTTTGACTTTCCTTTGATGGTGCTGGACTGGTGATGTTACCATGACGATGTGATGCACTTCCCTCCAGGGGAAGGAGCTGCAGAGGAGGAAGGTTCAGAAATTGATACAATTCAACTACAACTGAAGATAAAATGCAGCAGGAACCCCAGCGCCACTAAAGACTCGTCTGACCCCCGAGAGCTGTATCTGAACCACATGGGTAGGTTTCAGGTGTGACACCAGGGAATGTCTGTAAAGAACAACATGAATGTCATCGCTCCTTTCCCCTGTACTGCCTCAGTTTACTCTAGGGACATAAAATGGGTCCCCATTGGGAACCAGGCAGACGTGTTTGCAGACTCCAGCATCGGACCGGTGCATGATGACATCCTGATAGCTAAGCTACGACCCGGACAGGAGCTGGACATCATCATGCACTGCGTCAAAGGAATAGGTAAGAGTAACGGATCAGAAAGGCTCCCTTAATGTCTTGTCTGTGTGTGTTTCAGTATTTTCTGCTGCTTGACACTGAAGCATTTTCTCTGTTGTGTGTTTTAGGCAAGGATCACGCAAAGTTCTCTCCGGTGGCAACGGCTAGCTATCGCCTCCTCCCAGAGATCACCCTCCTGGAGCCGGTGGAAGGGGAGAAGGCAAAACGCCTACAGGCCTGTTTCTCCCTGGGAGTCATAGACCTGGAGGAGGTCAATGGTAAGAAAGAAGCTACACAGTGTAGGATGATTAAAGGCCTTTTCATTTAGCTCTGACACCTGGAGATGAAATTGTGTCTTCTTGTTTTGTCCACGTCAGGGAAAAAGGTTGCCCGAGTGGCGAACAGTCGCCTGGATACATGCAGCAGGGAAGTCCTCCGACACGACGACCTGAAGAACCTGGTGAAGCTCGGACGAGTGAGAGACCATTTCATCTGTATGTTCACACACTCTTCTACAAAAACACTTAGAATGACCTGATTATTTGAAGTCAGCAAATATTTATGAGACAAATGAAAGTAGAGACTTCATATGAATAGCAGGTTTATAACGGTTGATTGATCTCTTGTTTTCATGCAGTTTCCGTGGAGTCGACCGGCATCCTCCCTCCAGATGTTCTTGTCACGGAGGCCGTCAAAGTCCTCATGACCAAATGTCAGAGGTTTATCAATGAGTTGGACTCTGCTGTCATGAGCTAAAATGAATGAAGAGTGTGCTCCAGAGGAAACATGCCTCAAAACGATCAGGGCTCGCATTGTTTATAATGTGTGTCAGTCCAGTGGGTCTGGTCAGACTAAGTCTCAGATTTTTTGTTGTTGTGTGCTTAACTTGTAAGTATGTATATACTGTTGTCTCTCGTGTTTTGTATACCGTTATTGAGAAGCTCAGTTTTCCTGAAATAATCATGGAAAAAAACACAACTTCTGCCAGTCTGCTTCTTTTTCATTAGTTTATTGTAATATTTCTTATTATATTTTATTTACAAAAACAATCACAAATATGATTCAGGATATTATACTTCATTCACTCTAAAGAAAGTTGTTCAACCCACATTATATATTGGTTTATCAATAAAATATACAATTTATAAGCGGTTTACAATCAGTACATCACAGGAACATTTAATTATAGTTAAAATTGAAAATATTTTTCTATGTAACGTAAATATGCAATGTAAATATGTAACGTGATAATTTCATTAAATTAGAAAAAATTCATATAAAGCGATACAAATTTTTTTTTACAAAAATTTTTTAAAATATTTTTTCCATCTTTCAGCCGCTTTTGTGTACTTTTAATATTAATTTGATACTTCCTGTCTCGCGGGCCGTTCCCTTCGTCTCGCGGGCGGTTGTCTTCGTCTTTCCCGGTAAACATGTTTTGTATGTCAAACGGCACGCGAGCTTCTCCTGGAAACGTCACTTCCGCCTCCTCCTTAGCAAAGCAAGATGGCGGCCGTGCTAGACAGAGTAGATGGATGTGTCGGGTCATTGGACTCAGACACGATGTCCCCGCGACAGTCGACCCCTCCGCCGGACCAGAACAACCCTCTGCTCGGCCTGCCCATCGTGGCCATCGAGACGATCCTCAATTTCCTGTCGTACGATGAAATCAGCTTGCTACGCTCGGTAAGGGCAACAAAAATAAGCCGACTAGAAAGGGAACACAGCTAAAAATGCTAACCGGGAGCAATGCTTTTGTTTTGATACGACTTTTATTAAATATTCGTGTTATTAGTTGCGTTAAAACCCGGGTTCTGGAGCCGTGTGCAGCCGCCTGGTTGCAGCCGTGGCCCTGGGAGCTGCTTGTGTTGATATCGAGCTAATTAGCAGGAAGGCTAACTCAAGCAGTAACTGGAGGAACGTTACAGCAGCAGAGATGAGATGAAAGGTCAGCAGGAGGAAGAAGGAAGCTGGGTGTGTTTCACTCCCTCCCTTCAGACAGGGCCTGGTCTGTGGATAATGAATCATGATAACTGGAAATCACCCATCAGTTTCTCACTGCAGCTCTCCAGCAGTGGTGCATGAATTAGTTGCCTGGTTTGACTTCATCAGATGTGTTCCTTATTAGTCTTCTGCTCTGGTAATGATGGCATCAGTGTGTGTGTGTGTGTGTGTGTGTGTGTGTGTCCTTGTTTCCATATTTTGCGTGCATGTAAAGTCTTTGACCCATTTTAAGCCTGCGGGTTAACCCTAAGTATTCATATGAATATTTCCTGAATGAGGTCATGTGTGAGTCGGAGCACCTTTAAAATCTTAGTTGGTGATTAATTGGCTTTCAAATAAATGCATACAACATTATAATTTAGTTTTATCCTGTGTGTTATTGTTGTGTAATGATACAGAAACACTTCATGAATGAAGGGCCATTTTGTTGTCTATTGTGCATGACTAAATACTGGATCATGTGAAGGGAAGGGCACGTCCTAAAGAAGTAATCACAGAAGGTTGAGAAGAGCCAGATAAAGGCGCAGTGTTCCCCCCTCCAGCCATATTTGAGTGTTGCACATGTTGTAACTGCTGGTTCTCGGTAGAGGAATGCACCCCAGGGCAGATTCCCATCAAATGTAAAGTTTAGAGTAGGTGAAATTTACAACTGGAATTGTTTGTGACTTTGCATAAAACAACTTGAGATTCTGATGCGTTTCTTTAATATAGCGACCACAGCACTGAATTGGATTGTTTGACTGTGGTGACCATCGACTTGTGCCCAGCAGGGTATTCTAGGAACGGTTTACATGGTCCTCCCAATGCAGAGCTGGGCAATTAATTTTTACAAAGTTCCACATATGAGAAACCTGAATTATGTCAGAGGGCCACACCAACGATAACCTGAACTTAATTAAATAAATATTTTATTTTATTTTAAATATTTTACTGCTAATTAGAAGACAAAAACATCAATATATTAGTCTACTAGTGTTTCATTTATGTATTTTGTGTGCACATAATTTATGGCCTCACGTGGGCTCTACAAGGATGTTCAAAGGGCCGGATGTGGCCCGTGGGCCTCACTTTGCCCAAGTCTGTCCTAATACCTCTTCATGGGGGCAGGGTAGGTCAGTCTGAGAAGGGATTTTTTGGTTCGGAGGAATCTTTTGTTGATCACAATCAGAAAAACATCTCCTGACTATAACTTAACACATTTCAAAATGGAATGCTAGGATATAAGAGGATCGTGAGAACATTTGCCTCCATGTGTTCACATAAACGCTGGTATGCTGAAAAACGTGTCACCTGTGTCTCCTCTTGTCCACCGTCTCCAGGTGTGTAAGCGCATGGACATGATCTGCCAGCGTGTCCTGAATCAGGGCTTCCTGAAGGTGGAGAGATACCACTGTCTCTGCCAGAGACAAGTCAAAGCCCAGCTGCCCCGGTGAGTATCGCCCCAGCTCCGCACCTCCGTTGAGGTGCGGCTACAACCAGCAGAATAACGAGAGCGTTTCAGGGTCTGCCTTCAAACTGAAGCGGATGGTTTGTCGTCTCTAGGCGGGAGTCTGAGAGGAGAAACCATTCGCTGGCTCGTCACGCTGACATCCTAGCTGCCGTGGAGACGCGCCTCTCCCTGCTCAACATGACCTTCATGAAATACGTCGACTCAAACCTCTGCTGCTTCATCCCTGGAAAGGTGAGCATCTCTGACAACCAACAGAGGATAAATGTGCGATCGATTGATGTTTCCACTAACAGTCACATTATTATTGAAACGGACTGTTTCCTGTTTTTTTTCTTGTGATGTCAGGTGATCGACGAGATTTACCGCGTGCTGCGCTACGTGAACTCCACCCGAGCCCCCCAGCGAGCTCACGAGGTCCTGCAGGAGTTGAGGGACATCTCCTCCATGGCTATGGAGTACTTTGACGAGAAGATCGTTCCCATCCTGAAGAAGAAGCTGCCGGGGGCCGACCTGTCAGGCCGCCTCATCGGCTCTGCGCCAGGTAATAGCCGCACCCGAAGTAGCTCGGCGTTGCTGCTCTCCGTTTTTTAAATCTCAACGTTTCGTTCCCCCAGTGGCGGGTCCTTCTACCTCCTTGACCACCATGTCCCTGCTGGCCAAGAACACGCCGTCGCGTTCGGAGATGACTAAAGTCCAGCAGCAGGTGAAGGTGAATGGCGCGTCCATGACGGTACTGCGGAGGGAGATGCAGGAGATTCGCGTCAAGCAGCTGGAGCAGCAGAAGCAGCTGCAGGACCAGGAGCAGAAGCTGCTGGAACAGACGCAGGTGATCGCCGAGCAGAACGCGCGCCTGGCGGAGCTCGAACACAAGCTCCGCGAACTGATGGACAGCAGCGCCGCCGCCATGGAAGGCCCCCGGCCCGGCGCGTCCGCGCCCTCCACGTCCAACGGAGCCGCCGTGTCTTCCTCCGTCGCCGGCACGTCCGGAAGCATGTTGGGAAACGGCAGCGTTGTGGCCGCGGTCTCTCTAGCCAGGGAGCCGGAGGGCGAGGCGGGGGCGTCACTCAAACGCAGCAGAAAGAGCGCAGACCATCCGCGACAGTCCAAACGGCTTCGCTGCAAGAAATAAGACTCTGCGTCGATCAGTCGGAGTTCTGTTTCCTGTTTCCGGTCTGACTGATTATCCCCGAGACAAGTCAGGCGTATCCCAGTATGCTTTGCTTCACCAGTGTTCTCTTTACGTGGGACTTGTCGACAAGAAGAAAAATATAGACCTATCTTTGCGAAGCTTCGTAGAAACTTAAGTAAATCAGAGTCAGGCGACGATCGAACGTCACATTTAAACGATTGCACAGGTTTTTTTGATGTATAAGCTTTTCTAAGAGGCTTATTTCTTTTTTTTATCTGGCTTTCATTTTGTCAGCTTTGACAAATGTGAAAGTCCGATGCGAAGTCAATTAGGCCAACGCAAGTCACATTATTTGAGCGACGCATTTCCTGGAATAAAATCTACCAAGAGATTTTTTATTTCAGAGGCACACAAAAAAAAAATCTTGACAAGCCTTAAAAGTTGCATGTTTTCAGTAATCTTTCCAACTCTAAAGCCACAAGCATCCATTTCATCCACAGATGCTTGGTCCAGACTTCAGCGAAGTGCAATAAAAATCATCTAATCAGTAATTTATATTCTGTGCCGGTGGGGCTTGTTAGACTCTAAAATTTGCTGCTCAGGTCACTTCATTCTAATTACCATAAAAAAAAGAATCTCCATAAAAATGAAGGAGGGTGAGGTGTAACCTGTTCTGTTCATATGAGGGTGCAAAAGGGAGGGGGGGTTCTTTCCACTGTGCCTCAGCAACCACTGATGGACATCACTGTCCTCTGATCTGTAGAGCCGCAGCCGTGACAACGTGTGAAAATAACTTGTGGAACGTTTCCACCGACCTTTAGCTCTGCGGTGCCTGAAAGCAGCCGGCGTTCACCTGAACGGATGTGTTGTTTTAACACGGATCAAGAAACTGTGTAACTTGAAGGATTTAACCTGTTACTGCTGGTTCACCAGAGCGGTGGAACATTAAGCTACGTGTTTCTGAATGTCTCACACCTGTCAGACATTCATTTCAAGTGTGGCTCGGTATTTTTAAATGGAAAAATGGTGCTGGCTGTTCTTGGAAAATTCTTCTTTCTGCTAAAACTCATCAAATTTAGAGAAAGGCATCATGCAGTTTGCACAATCTGGTGTCATTTTATTCCAATAATTCTTAAGTAATTTGTGTGACAAAATTACTCAAATCGTCATTTTTATTGATAAAGAAATTAGTTTGAAAGCTATTAAATCAATTTCTCAATTATTTGACTCTTGGCTGTTGAGGATTTGCAGAGAGTCAGATCATCGTCTGCTGAGCTGACATGATCGGATCTCTTCTGGACTCCCCGGCCAGTAAGCGTAGAATATTGAAAAAAGTTACGTACAAAAAAACTTGAATGATCCTTAAAAGAATTGTTGGAAGGAAATACAGGAAGTTCAGTCCCCCAACCCCCACTCAGTCACGTTTCTGGAGTCATAAAATCACATTTTCTGCAGAAAATTCTCACTTTAAGCTAAAAACATTAAGACACAGTCTTCTTTAAACTTTGGATGTTATCATGCAAATTGCATTTTCTGCTTGCTTTCCCTTTTCTCCAGAAACGTTCTGTGGTCTGACAAACATCAGTTCCATCGTCAGGCAGTTGGACAGATAACGACTGGGTTTCCATTAACGGTTCAACCAATCATTGATTTGACTTAATTCATTCACATCCGAATGTGTCTCTGGAAATGAATGGAATTCAGCTCGTCTGTTGTTTTATTTTGAAATAGGAATCCTTTGTCTTGAATGCAGGGTGCTGGTTTTGGGGTGAGGGTGGGGGGTTGCTTGGCAGCATGGCTTTCTACTACCGATTAGCGCCCCCGCTCCTGGACAGACTCACCTCTTGCCTTGTGAGTTCTTTAACGTGGCGACACTTTTGATCGTTTAAGCGTTTCTGTCTTCTGGATGAGCTGAACCACTCATGGCATGAACTTTTGATAAAAGAAACTCAAGAAACACAAGTTTGACGCGTCGGTGAGCGCGAGGGTTTAATAATAAACACTGGGAAGAAAAACACAAGAAGATGTAATCTAGTGGCTTAATTTGAGACTGCGTCTCAATTTAGGAAAAAAAAACTGTAATCTTCATGTACTTTAAAGTGTAGATTGTGAATTATTTCATGTATGTAAACCAAGAAACTATCCTTTGAGTTAGCCCATTTGGGGCTAACTGTACGATTTTGTTGAACACGTTACTGTTACAAATGTACAAAATTGAACCTATTAAAGCTCAACTTAACTTATTTACATATCGCTGTTTGTTTACACCATTACATACACTGCATAAGTGTCTCAAACTGTTAATTTAGCACAGGTTATCCTTTGAGATCTTAAAAAGTAGACTGTGATTATTTTCTTGCTCCTTCAACTTTCTTTAAAACAGAAACAGGAAATATTCCATTGTTGTTGTTGTTTTGTGGTCCTGCACTGAGATTAGAGGATCAAAAGCAATACTTACTGGTTTTACAGCCGAAGGGTGTGTCAGCAGTAATTCTTTATATAAAAAAGACCGCTTCCTTCATGAGTTGGTGCTTTCAGCTGAAAATCACACAAAATGAAGGTAAGGAGTGTGTTTTCTGCAGAGAAGGGTCCTGATTTTGAAATATTAATCTTACTGGTTGTAGAAAATGAGCCCTTGCATACACAATACTGGAGAAGAGCAGAGTATTGTGCATTCCATGTGATTAATTACAGACTCCCAGTTGCACCAGTGTGGCATGATGAGCCTCTTGACCTTTGTTAAGAACAGTGAGCTCCTTTGTTGACCTTATTGTCCATTGTTCCTTGGGCTGCTGTGGATCACTCTCACACTGGTCAGCAGGGGGACATGTAGCTCTAAATTTAATTACCAGAGGCCAAAAATCAACCTAACATATCAGATATCAGCAAGAATAAGGATCTTCTGTTAACCCAGTCCTATTCTCCCAAATGCTGCAGTCATTAGCGATGGATCCCAGTGTTCCCAGTATAATTTATTATCTGGTGCCGCTGATGGAGACAAACTGTTTCTGTATTTTCAGCAGCTCTTCCTCCTTTAGTTAATCTCCCTCTTTTTGGTTAGACCACATAAATGAGGAGGAGGCTGTCAAACGCTTCTTATTTTTAATTAGAAATTGAAAGTCTGCCTGCCAGTGGGAGGAGCTACAGCGGGGGGCGGAGCTTCCTGCTGTCAGTGGAGTTCAGCCTCCGGTGAGCTCACGCGCTGTGCAGTCCAGAGTGGAGGAGCCGAGGCGCAGACAGCAGAGGCCCGAGCGGAGCTCCATTTTGAAACGACAGTGTTACCTTCGAATACTCGTTTGTTTAGGAAAGTTGTTTTGAAAAGGAGTAACAAAAAATAAAAAGATGGGGAACCGGGTTGCCCGTGAAGACTACGAGTGGGTGTATACGGATCAGCCGCATGCCGACAGAAGGAAAGAGATCCTCGGTAAGTTAGCTTAACTGTTAACACGTTTCGGATACACGTAGTATTAACTCATATTTAAATTTGCAATGCGAATATTTAATGTTAGTGACGTATATGTAGCGTATGGCTTTATTTCATTGCAGTGGACACGGCTAAGTAACGCTACATTTCTAAGCTAACGGTTCCATAACCGCCCCTCCGTGAATTTTAGAGTCCCACTATGGCGAAGGTTGGATTCGCCCGAGTCTTCTTGTGATTGGCTAGAAAAGGTTCCCATGGGGCGGGCAGGTTTGGATATGGCTGCAACGATTGGTTAGCTAAGAGTATCGACATGAGCGGAGACCAATCAGTCAGCAGAAGGCGGGACGTCTCGTCAGCATAGTAGATTGTATAGATTTCGTCTGTTCGCTTTAAGTGTTAGCTAAAATTTACAAGCTAGGTTTGTCGCAGACGGACCATTAATTATGTGTATTTTTACGTAACTTTAACTATATAATATGTATAGACCTATTTTGCAGTCAAGTAGTTTGTTCATTTTAACATCTGTAAGGCAACTTTACGGCCTTCCGAAGGCATCTCGCCACTCCCTAAATGACACAACCCGATGCGAAAGTTGCTATAACGGTTTAGCCATAGGCGACGACAGCGTGACTCCATACAAGACTATACTAGTTGCTAATGTTGCTAATGTCGCGCAGTGTGTGTTTCCATTCCCTTTTTGTGCAACTTTTACGTCCGTTTGCGTAGGAAATACAAATTGTATTCTTTTTTTTGGGGTCAAATGTGCTGTATGAAAATCGGGTTTCCTTTTTGAGTCTAATTTCCATCATCTGTCTGCAGGAACCTAACCAGATTAGGCTTACTTTGTTTTATTTGAATACTGAAGTCTCTGCATGATTCAGTCTTCTGAATATAATCCCTATTAACAGATATTTACAAGTCAAATGTTACAGTATTGAGCCAACATTTAAAGATGTGTTTTTCCTTGGGAGTCCCAAAGTTTCTTTTTAAGTTCTGGAAGCCAGGAATCTGGGGCCTCTGGATCCGTGATATGTCTGGAGGAAGCTGATGCTAAAGGGACCCCCTCCCTACACGAAGCATGGTGGGGGCTCGGTGACACTCAGGAGCAGCTCTGATTCCCGATTCGCTTGAATCCTGCAACCTGTAGAGGGTCAGATGGACTCCATCGAGGATGAGAAGAATCAAGAACATGTCTCCACCTATGAGGAAAATGAAGTATGGGAATCTTTGGCTTTTCCAAAAGGACGAAATCCCTAGCAGACCTCAGAGTCCACCAAGGCCTTGATCTGAAAGAAGGCCTGGATTGTTCTGAAGGCCATCACAATCACCTGACTGGAATCCAGAGAAAACCTCTGGTGGGATTTGTAGAAGGTGGTTGCAGGAAGTAAATCAGGAATATTCTAGAACTGGACGTCTCTGATCATGAGGAAAGGGTTGAGATTCCTCAGGAATACTGCCACTAGAAATAGCATCTAGTGTTAATTTGAAGAAACATGATCTCTCTTTCTGTAATCGATGTGACACGTGAATATTATAGTCCTCCAGTAAACTGATGTTGAATAGATTTCTTTCCAGCTGTAGCCCTGGTGTCATCAGATGTTAAATGGCGAGCAGGAAGTTGTGGGGTTCATGAAAATGTTGAAGTAGTCATCGTTCCCTTCCTGTGCAATGCATCTAAGATTTCCGTCTGCACATTTCTGCTGCTGTTAGGGATATAAGGACCATTGTCTGTTAGAAATATGCCTGGGAGGGTCACTTTAAACCCTTAAAACAAAAGGGAGTGTCCACAATGCCATGAATTCCCATTGGTTAATACGTTGACGCTGTCATTGTGGGGAGAGTGCGACCAGGTCTCTGGATAAAGGCGCTCTTTGACAGTAGTTCATGCTGGTACAGGCTGAAGGCTGCAGTATTTTGTGACTCTGGGGCATTTCTTTCATCACAGATCGGGGGGGTTGGTGGTGGTGGTGGGAGCTTCCTGCTGCAGCAGCCTATGAGGAAACAGTCACCTCATGGGTTGGCGTGACACCACCAGTGTTTGTGTTATTGCAGAGGTGCAGGAGGCAGTGGAGTGGCGACGAAAGTGTTAAGTCCAGCATGCTGGTGGCGATTCGCTGCCACTGGTTTCATCTGGACGGCGAGCGGGCAAGAAAACCTTGAGTAAACATCAAAATCACCTGCGTCATTAAACAAACACAGCTGCTCAGTGCTGGACCACCAGGGGTTCAAGATGACCCAATAACCCACACCACCTTCAACTCATGGATTTACCCTACATTTGGAAATTGGGAAATTAAACGTGATAAAATTCCTCCACCAATGATCCCAGTATGCTGACTGGGTGGGGTGCAGCTCCCTGTGAGGCAGCAAAATCCGGGTTCCTCCCAGTCTGACACCTGAACGTGCAGAACAGGCCTGGACACGAACGACTTCAGCAGGCCTCTTGAAATTCCCCGACATGTTTGCTGTTCTTCACCCTCCTCCAGTGACTGAGGTAACAAATCTGATAAAGCATTTTACGGCACATTTGCAACTGACCCGGCAGGAATTTATCTCCACCAAGGACGGCCTGCTGTGGGAAAACTCCCAGCATGATCGTAATGAAACTGGTTTGGTGTACTTGTTATAAAATGTCTTTTGGAGCAGATCTATAGTTTTGACTTGGAGTGAGTTGGATTAATTAGTTGGGTCGGAAAGTTTGGAAGGAAACTCAGAAGTTGTGTAACTGCCTAAACTAGCAAGACGACTGAAATGTGTCGAGGTGCAACAGAATCCCTGTCCGTTTGATATCTGAGAAGAATCCTCCGCCGTTTTAGTTTTAGGTGTCGTATTCAGCTAGACCTCTGCTTACGTCAAAAAATGAGGCAATTCAAATGAACTAGTCTTCCAGGATAAACTGATAAGCATTCCCAGTTCTGTACTGAACTTTATGAATGCATTTTAAAATTATATTTGGTTGATATGAATCTATTTTACGCTCACAAAGACATTTAATTTTTTATCAAATTTGAAATTGTCGAATATGATTTGGAGATGTTTACCATACATACTGTACATTATTTATGAATGATAAAATTAAAGCGTTTTTTAAGGTTATAAAACAAAAACAGGAATTATTATTTATAAATCAAGTAAAGTGATATAAACTTGATTTATATTTTTAATTTTACGTGTAATAAAAACAAAATAGAAAAAAAGGCTGGACAATGAGAGTATTTTCTGTTATGGCTCGTCTTTGATTGACAGATGGGTTTAACTGTATTGAGTCCAATCAGTTGCTGACTCAGCACTTAAAAGCACCCTTGTTCCCAAGCATTGACACTTTCTGATATGATCACGCTGAGATTCTTTGAATTGAGAGTGATTTTCGCAATGCAAGTCAGGAGGGTGCTGCCCTGTCATTGAGCCATCCAAACATTCCTAACGACGCAGATCAATCAGCTTGATTTAATTCTTGCTGATGATGTGATTAACATTTGCTTCCCAGCTTGCTCCTCTTTACTGATTTGATTTCTTTCCCCCCTCCCACAGCCAAATATCCAGAAATCAAGGCTCTGATGGGCCCCGACCGGAGGCTGAAGTGGGTGGTTTGCATGATGGTGGTTGTACAGTTTTTAGCTTTCTACCTGGTCAAAGACTTGAACTGGAAATGGGTCTTTTTCTGGACGTATGCCTTCGGCAGTTGCATCAACCACTCTATGACCCTTGCCATTCACGAAGTCTCCCACAACACCGCCTTCGGCAACAACAAGGCCATGTGGAACCGCTACTTTGCCATGTTCGCCAACCTTCCCATCGGCCTGCCGTACTCTGCCTCGTTCAAGCGCTACCACCTTGACCACCACCGCTACCTGGGTGGGGACGGCGTGGACGTGGACATCCCCACGGACTTCGAAGGCTGGTTCTTTTGCACGCGCTTCCGGAAGTTCATCTGGATCATCCTGCAGCCGCTGTTCTACGCCATCCGGCCGCTCTGCATCAACCCCAAGCCCATCACGCAGCTGGAGCTGACCAACATCACTGTGCAGCTCACCTTCAACGTGCTGCTCTACTGGCTGTGGGGCGCCAAGCCGCTGTTCTACATGATGGCCGGCTCCATGCTGGGGATGGGCCTGCACCCCATCTCGGGTCACTTCATAGCCGAGCACTACATGTTCCTGAAGGGCCACGAGACCTACTCCTACTACGGCTCGCTCAACCTGCTCACCTTCAATGTGGGCTACCACAACGAGCACCACGACTTCCCCAGCATCCCTGGGTGCAGGCTGCCCATGGTGAGTAACCAAGAGGGGTGTGATGTCATTTCCTCTCCCATTTCTGCATGTTTTTGTAGTTTAAGATTTTCTAGACGTGGTGGTTTCTTTTAAATCATTGGCTGCCAGCGCTGTGAAGTAATTGATCTCCTTTGCCGGACTTTCTCTGACGCTCTGGACTTTTATTTATTGAGCTTCGCCCAGAGTGACACCGTGTTCACTCGTGGGTGAACTCTGACATACACAGACTTTATCACACTAATCATTCAATCAATCAGCCTTTATTTATATAGCACATCATCACAACAGCAGCCATTTCAAAGCGCTTTAACAGACAGAGAAACCCAACAGGACGCTCAAGAGCAAGCATAAATGGGGACAAACTCCCTCATTGAGGAAGAAACTCCGGCCAGGACCCATAGTGTGGAGGGCTCTTAATCCCTGGCAGATAGGCCAGATTGAATTTGCAGTCCAAATTGTGCTCTAGTTGCTGAAGTGTGTAATTGTAAGGTGCCGCAACTTTTCCATCTTCCCCTGATTCGCCATCCTTTGGATCAGTCGTCATGACGCAAAATCCATGATTGGAAGCCTGATTGTCACGGACAAACGCTGCCGTTTCTCTGATCGCTTCTCCGACCAAAACCTGAGGGACGGTTTTGTTCTGCTGTTATTGCTGTCCACACTATTGAATATTTGCCTGCGCCACACTTGATTTGAACAACACACAATTGATGAGAACCGACGTGACGTGTTGACTGACGTGAAGTCATGGAAGCTGTTTAACCAGAGGCGGTTGGACGCCGAGGTAAAAGTAATTAAATCAGGACGGTTCTGAACAAGGCATCTGCAGATAATGAGATAAGTGGATCTTCCTTTAACACAGTGGGTTTATTTTTGGAGTTACTTTTGTTGAAAGTGTTGCCAGTCTCGGTTTTTTCAGTAAATGTGTATCAAGACCTGCAAGGTCAACTCCTGATAAGATTGAGCTCCCCTTCAGCACAGATAAGTAGAACAGATGTAGTTCAGCATCCTAACAGATGAGCCGATAAGGAAAAGGCTGTTACATCTTAACAAAAAGGAAGGACTGGAATGTCCATTCGGTCGCTTTAACTCCCAACACTGACAGACTAGTTCACACTCAACTGAAATAAAGAGATTCGACCAAAAAAACAGTTAATCTTTCGCAGGAAAGATAAGACGGGTTGTAAAAGAGTAATTACATGCTCAACAAGCGCTGTACAAGCATCATCCAGTCATAAAACGGCTCCAACAGATACTGGCGTTAATTCTCTTCTGACAGAGAGAGACCCAGATTCATCTGGGGGAGGGAAGGGGGCTTTACTGAGTTTATTATAGCAAAAAACTGGAATCTTCTTAATCAGGATAAAACGCAAGTAAAGATCATACATGCTTTATAACAATTAATAGACGTGGACTTTTCCTGTTATATCATCCTTTTATAGATGTTTTAATCACGAATAACCTAGAGCGCTGGGAGATAAAGCATAATCTTATTTTCTTTATTTATTGACTATAAAACACATTCTGCTGACACGTGTGTTCGGGGAGACAAATTCACTTTGTTTCCTGTTCGTTTTGCAGGTGAGGAAAATTGCGTCTGAGTATTACGAAGACCTGCCCCAGTACACGTCGTGGGTGCGGGTCCTGTACGACTTCATCATGGACGACACACTGAGCCCGTACTCTAGGGTCAAGAGGAAGCTGAAGGGAGATGTCAAGCAGGAGTAGCTTCAGATAAGTTCCTCCGGCGAACAAAAGCTGCAGCCGTCTGGCTCGCCGTCCTCCAAACCCAATGGCTTTCACTCGTCGTCACGTCCTGCATGAGGAGGTCGGAGGTTTGGAAGTGTGTTTGTTTGTCTTCAGCAGGGCCGCAGAAACCAAACCGGCATTTTAATAGTTTTTGTTTTTTTCTTCCTTCTTTTTTTTTTTACATAGATGAGTTTAATTCTAGACTGCGATGAGGGCTGGTTGCACAAAGACCACGGACCAAATAGATGATTCAACTAATGTCAGATTGGTTAACAGGAAATTGTTATGTAATCACTTTCTCACAGACCGTCTGCAAAATAATATGCCAAAAAATCCACACCTTAAAATGAATAGCGTACCTGCTAAAAACATGTGACAGATGTATTTTCATGGCCCTGTCTGCTGTTGATTGGTCAGAACATGCAAAAATCATGCATTAAGCAAATGTCAGCGTTTAATCTGTCATTGGACAGGAGAGGCCACGCCCAATAGTGGGTGTGTCACTGGTGTTGCTAATGATGCATCGTCTCTGATGTTCGTTTTGTTTGTTGCTTAAAATCAATGAGTGACGGGAACAAAAACTAAACTTTTTTAAGTCTGGCTCCAGATGAAATGTTTGATCTGGAGCTGGATCAGGCAATTTCCTCTAATTCCACCAAAAACTACAACTAACTTTGTGGAGGGGTGGGGTTTAGGGAAGCTAAACAGGATGTTAGCCTAGGTAGGCGCTCTGCGAGCCATTCTAGGAGGCGGTGTAGAGAATCCTCGGTTAGATTGAGCCAATCAAAGGCAGAGTAGGGCAAAGACTCACTCAGCTGCTAGCTTAGCATTAGCGTTTATAGATCATTAACACTTATAGGTGTTTTTGGAAGTAGACGATCGCTGTCATTGGTCAGCCTTCACTCCAGTGCCTTGTGACAACATGTGCCTTAAAATAAACTTTTAACTCCGTGAAGCGGCAGAAAATCAATATTTATATTTAAATGCTTTATTTGCAGATTGCTTCAGGTGACTTTGTGCAACCAGCCCCACAAACCGGTCATCAAGACGGCTGCAGACACAAAAACAGGCATCTCAGCCTGTTAAGTTCAAACCATATCAAGGGTTGTGTGTGTGTGTTTGTGTGTGTGTGCACGAGAGCATAAGACATGTCTTTACGAGTTGATCCGGTGTTAATCTCACATGAGTGGATTTTAAATGTAGAAGCTAACCCTTCCTGTCCCTGCATTTTAACTTGGAGCACTTTAACGGACCTAGAGTTACCCGACCTGATGTCACTTCTGCGTTGGGAGTGCGGCGGCGGCGGCACCCTGCTGGACGTGAGAACAAAGTGTATTAATCGTCGATGCCTCAGAGCTTTGTTTTCACTCATCAGCGGCGTCTGTTTGAACGTGGGATGTGATGACCTCAGTCGGTTTTCCTCTGGGCGGTGCGGGCGGGGCTGGAGCAGCCAGTGACTGTTCTGTTGGAGATTCACCAAATTAAATGTTGTTGCTGTTGAAGTGGTCGACTGTTTATACATTAAATACTTTGACTCCCTTTGAAATGAACAAATAAACACATTTGCCATTTAGAATGTTTGTTCAGCGCTTTAACAGAATTATGACTCAAACTGAATCGACCCGGGGGTCGTCTCCTCGACGTCCCGAATGGATCTAATTCTCTTAACATTCATTTTTTCTACAATCATAAATTCTGCTTTTGGCGTTTATGAACTACAACTAATAAAAATTCAAAGAAAAATGCTTCTGCAGAACCAGTGACTCATTTCTGTTGCATGTGTTGCATAACAGGTGTTCATGTCTTCATGACCTGGACCGTTGGGGTGGTCCTAAGCCCCCCAGTGGGCTGATGGGTAATTTTACCTCCCCGTTGAGCTGCTACGACCTCAAACAAACCCTTCAGTTCAACTGAGCGAAGTTCGCCTGCTGATCGAGGTTATCTGGAGCAGACCTTGAGCTGAGATTGATTCCTCTGATTAAGGATTCCCGCAAGGCCTTTAAAGTTTGTGAGGGAAATCAAGACCATAAAATAGCTTTTCAGTACATCTGTTTCTTTAAATATCATTGTATGTAAGGAATGGTTTGAACAGGACCACATTTAAATATTGAAATAAGTATTTGATGAAACTTTTGTCCAAATGTTTGTTTTTTTTAAAAAACATCAAAATCAGAAGTTTTAGGGTTAAGATTTGCTGTGGAAAAAACCTGACCTGTCACCTCACTTATCCTCTGTAATTGAAGAAACTGACTGCCGTGTGATGGCGTTCATGTTCCATCACACGGGAGTAAAACGCGGTCAAAGTGTAGCCAGACTGAGCCCTGATAAGAGAACGGTAGCTGGTGCGTGTGTTAACAGAACATGTCACATGTGTTTGTCGTTTTTATTATGAAAGCAGGAAACATGAACAATACATCTGTGTAGAAACACCTGGATCTGTGCCAAAGGCGGCGGCGGCCTCATCTGCTGAGGGACTCTCTGAGCTGCTCGTACATCTTCTGGTCCTGCACACAGAACACACACACACAGAAACAGATACATAATGCCGTTCGTGTGAATGCGGTGGCATTTTTTCCACAGCGTGGTGTTTAGTGTAGAACCGGTCGGACCGGTTCGGCAGGGCAAAATGAAAGGGATCCGACCGACCGGAGCGCAGAGATGTTGACAGTGATGATCGTCATGTGCAGCGACCTGGAGGAACTCCAGACAAACCGATGTGGAATCGATGGCAGCTTGTGGAAACGCGACTGGACGACAAGACGCTGGGATCCTGCAGGATTTCTTACCTGTTTGGACACAGACGGACGAACTTTCTTGAAAGCGTCGTCAAAGTTCTGTTTGCTCACTTTGATGTTGGCGACCGAGCTGGAGTACGTGTGACCTGCGAAGTACGAGCAGCACAGCTGAAGGTTGGCATTCTGACACCGGCCGGGTCCGTGTGATCGCTGGTACCACAGCCGTTCGGTCAGTACACTTAAAGGTACCACAGTACTAAAGGCGTGTAGGGATGGAGTTACCGCAAGAAGCAGCTGATGACTGCTGGGACTTCAAGTAGGCCCTCAGGGCATTCACAGATGCTTCCCTCACCAGCGCAGACAAGTCGGCACCGCTGGATTTAACACACACATCAGATTTCACAGCATGAGAAAATTAAGATTCAAAAACTAAAAACGCTGCTCAGGCTAAAAGGACGGATGTTTGGGTGTGCATTCAGCATCCGTCCCGCCTGGACTCACGTGAAGCCGTCGCAGCGCCCGTCAGAGGCGATGTCGTCCAGACTTGCGTCCTGCTCCAGCTCCGGTTTGGTCCCCCCCTGAAACACACCAGTCTGGAGTCACGAGAGGATCCGCTGGTTCACAGCCTGACGGCCGCTAGCCTAGCTTCGCATGAAGCCAAGATGCCCAAAAATCAGCCCAAAGAGCCGGTGATCTCCTCAAAGTGCTTCCTGTCACGTGACATCTCAGGGTCGTTTGCTGACCTTGGTGATGGTGAGCAGGATGGAGAGGCGGTCGGCTGGAGGCGGCAGACCCACGTACAAAGTTTTATCCAGACGGCCGGGTCGGAGCACGGCCGGGTCGATGATGTCTGAGGAGGAGAGTTTTTGTCATATTTGTCGTCCATGGTTGCAGATTATCGATTCAAACATCGATATTCAGTTTATGAAATCTTCTAAATTCAACGGCTGGGTCTTCAAATTTTTATTGATGCTTTTCTATTTTTTTTTTTTAACCCTGTAAAGGATTCTCTGTCATTTCACACCTTTGGGGCTTCAACAGATGAAGCAACAGCAAACAGACTCTTAGAATATGTCATGCAACGTGAACGCGAATAAACTTGTTTACTTTGTTGCCGTGACGATCAGGCGTGACAGAGACGTTTACCTGGTCTGTTGGTGGCAGCCATGATGAAAACCTGCCGTCGAGTCTCCAGGCCGTCCATCTCCGTGAGCAGCTGGTTGACTACACGCACGCTGGCGCCCGACTGAACACACACACACACACACACAAATTAATTTGTTAAATATTTGTGTATTTGTGCACATAAAGTGTAATTTTTTTCCCCCACCTCATGGCCGGAGCGGCGAGGACACAGGGCGTCGATCTCGTCGAAGAAGATGACGCACGGCGCCGAGTTGCGTCCCCTCTGGAAGACCTGTCGGACGGCCCGCTCGCTCTCGCCCACGTACTGCAAAACAAACAAGCGTGTGGGATCCGGGTTTGACGGCGAGGCCCTCGGTGTGTCGACGCCTCCCTGCAGCTGTGACTCACCATGTTGAGCAGCTCCGGGCCTTTGACGGAGATGAAGTTGAGGCCCGACTCGTTGGCCACAGCCTGTCAGGAGTCACAGTAACACAGAACAAACAGTGATGAAGTCATTCGTGGTGATACAGGAGCAAAGGCTGCCAGGTGGAGTCAGAACACCTTATCTGGCAACCTTGACTGAACTCCTTCAGTCTTTGAGGATAATTCAAGTTGTGTTTGCACTCATTTCGTTCTGTTAGTGTAACAATGTTTGGGTTGACCTTTGCTAGCAGCGTTTTTCCACATCCTGGGGGTCCAGCCAGCAGCACCCCGGACGGGGCGCTGAGCCCCAGCGCTCTGAACTGCTCTGGAGAACGCACCGGCGCCTGCAAGACGCACGACGACACAAATCAACACAACCAAAGCAGCACCAAAATATGTGCTCAGTCATCATGTAATCACGTTTCAGGAAGGTGCTTTGATTCCTGAAGCTTGAATCACTTTCCCGGTTTGACACACGGTTCACACTCCCACCCCTGAAGGCTGATGTTTTCCATCTTAGAGGCTATTCTGAGTTTTTATTGAAGATAAAACTCTCCTGCTTTCAATTCAAGATGTTTCCACTGAAAAAATTCCTCCACTTTTTGTCTGTAAAGCTGTGGAGTGACGCTGATCTATGGATCATGACTTTTTTTTTTTTTTACCAGTATGGCCATGGTGAGCTCCTCCCTGACGTCCTGCAGCGCCCCCACGTCGTCCCACGTGACGTCGGGGACGGTGGCGAAGCCCTCCCTCTTGGCTGAGGGCTGGACGCTGGACAGGGAGGCCTGGAAGTCTGACATGAGGATCGACAGGCCGGCGAGCTCCTCCTCTGACAGCGTCTCGCTGGTTTTTAACAGCCGCAACAATGACCACAGCTCCCCCTGCTGGAGAGAGCATCCAACTGCAGCAGCTCGCACCTTTTTTTCTAAATTACTATAAATAAATCAAACCGTTTGGAGCGTCTCACCTGCAGATGATTGTCTACTAACTCTCCCTGAGGTAGCGGGCTGTCGTCTGTTCGCACCTCGGTGATATCGTTTTCTGTAACGTACGGCTCCATCTGATCTCCATCTGTCGACGCCGCTTTGGAGGAACTCCGTGGACGTCCCCGTATTTCTAGCAGAACCCTGTTCACGGCAGTCATGGCGGCTTCGCGGCACAGTGCCATGAGGTCGGCGCCCACGTAACCTGGCGTGAGCCGGGCCAGCTGCTGGTAGCCGAAGTCGTCCGGCAGCTTCAGCTTCCGACACAACGTCTTCAAGATCCTGCGGAGGATAAATCGTCCTGTTTGACGGACGAAGGCGGAGGAAGGAGGAAACAGTGACGCGTTTAACGCCCGCCTGACCTGAGACGAGCCGTTTCGTCGGGGATGCCCAGGCAGATCTCCCTGTCGAAGCGTCCGGCTCTGCGGAGGGCGGGGTCCAGGGAATCTGGCCTGTTGGTGGCGCCGATGACCAGGACCTGCGCCGTCACGGTCAAGCTATTCAAGTCTGTGACGAAGGGGAGTCGTGAGTCAAGGAATTAAAACAGAAAACACGTTTGGTGACATCGTTACTCGTTGACGACACCCGTACCGTCCATGCAGGTGAGCAGCTGGGCTACTATCCTCCTCTCCATGTCCTTGGAGGCCACCTCCCTCTTCGGGGTGATGGCATCGATCTCATCGATGAATAGGATGCAGGGGGAAGAGCTCTGCACAAAAATCCACACATGCGGCGCATTTTAATCACATGTGAATGACGGCGTTGACACTGGATGAGCAGGAGCAGAGCTACTGACCACCGCTAGCTCGAACAGCTCCCTGAGCTTCTGCTCAGACTCCCCAGACACCCCGGACACCAGCTCTGGAGCCGACACCTTCAGCATGGGCAGCTGCAGCTCCTGGGACACACAACCAACCAAAATTTGATTAAAAAACACGCAACACACACACACACAAAACCAGCACATCGGTACTCACCCCGGCCACAGCCTGGGCCAGCAGGGTCTTCCCACAGCCAGGAGGTCCATGGAGGAGGAAGCCCCTGGGAGGAACCATCCCCAGCTGCTGGTACACCTCCGGGTGACGCATGTGGATGAGCAGTTTACACACTTCCTGCAAAACACGTCGCATTAAGATTTAAAAAATATGTTGGCTCTCACCAAACGGCGTTTAGACACAGGAGAAAGCGTTAGACAGGCTAACCGTTAGCGTCTCCTCGTTACCGCCCACGTCTTCAAACGTCAGAGATGGATACTGCAGCTCTGGAGACTTCGATTTTGCTGAGAAGTAGTTGAAATTAGCTGAGTAAAGATCACCCTGATTATACCCATCATTTTTGAAACGAATGAGGTCGTACCTTTCTTAATCAGGGTGTTAGACCCGCTCGTTTCAGACGAGCTCTTTGTCCTTTTTTTGGTCTTTTTGTGTGATTTCTTAGGCTCCAGCAAAGACACGTCCGTCTGATGAAGACCAACGGCGTGTGAGGAATAAAACAAAATAAAAGAGAAACAGAGTCAGAGGGTGTATTAGGTGGTCGGGTTTAGAGAGCCCTCCTCAGATATGTACATTTGTGGCTGGGTTAGCAGCCTCCTCTTCACACAGGTCGATGAGGACGTCGCTCTTCTCGGGGCGTCCTCCTCGATCGATGAACCAGCCCCCCGTCGACACCAGCGTCGCTGCGCCGGCAGCCAAGGTGACGGCGGGCTGGTCTCTCCTGGGCGAACTGGCGTTAGACCCAGGAGCTCCCTTCCGGTAGAGAGACGTCAGAGAGGTGTTCATGTTGTTGGTGGGCTGGATGGAACAAAACAGCAAGCAGATGTGGTTCAAGTCTCAGCCTCGGAAAAAAAAAAAAATTTGTGTCGGTATTTATGAAACGAGCTTGTGGACGTGTGATTAGATCGGTGATGACCCATGAAGATAAATCAGATTTTAAACATCAGATTTCCACGATCACAACAATGCTACTCAGATTCAACCTTCTCACCACGTTCTCCAGAATGAGGTCGTCGCTGTCAGCGGATTCCTCTGAACCGCTGCTGCTGCCGTCGCTGTGAACACACAGAGTCGACGTATGTTAGATGAGAGTCTGAGCAGAGCAGGGAGGCTAGAAGAAATGATCCGTTACACGAGAATCCTTTACCCGGCGTCCAGACAGCTGTGCTTGGCTCGCTTTGCCAGGTGTTTGCTCTCCAGCTCACTCAGGTCGGTTTCCTTGGTGATGGTTTCATAAACTACGAGAGGCAGACGAAAAAGACCACTCAGAGCAATCTGTGATCACATGACAGTTCATCTCCACCCTCATCCTACTGTTCTGATTTATATTTGAGAGTAACCTTCTTGAATAGACTAAAGATTACAACCTACAATCACAATTTCTTACCTTTCTGTACTTGAATCCTGAAAGCGGTTTTGTTTCTTCTGCCGTACTCAAATCTAATGACACAGTATGGATCCATTACTTTCAATTTACAGACAAACCTATCAATAAAAACTCAGGCCCTTTCCCAGCTGAAAGTCAAAACTAAGGGCAAAGGGAGGAAGACAAAAACATTACCCTAGAGAACTTGCCTGTAAAGCTTTTGAAGATCTAGGGCGATGGCTGACAGGTCCACATACTCACTGCTGCTGGATGCCAAATACTAAGAAATAGAAGTCATGATAAATAATCATCAGGATGAATGAAGCTAATATTAGAAAACATAACATGAATTTTTCAAATGAACACACAGCTAACATGAGGATGAAGAGACAAACTTCTACCTGCTCCAGCCGCTGACGGAGACGACAGTCCACCCAACCGGAACCGGAACCTTTGCTCTTCATGATCCGCAGCTGGACATTAACAACAGGAGGTCAGGAGAGAATTATTCTACTAATAATCACTGATTTAAATCACCCGTCATACTCCGAGCGTGTAACTGAGAAAAGTATGGTGATTATGTTTTAGTTCTGTCTCTTTGGTTGCGTTACTACATAAGCTAACGTTGTTATTAAAGGTTAATAAGCATCAAAATACAGGTTGGTATTTAAAAAAACAACAACACAAACTACTAAAGTAAACTCGGAGGAGAGTGTTTCTTTTTAAGTTACTTCAATGTGAATTATCGCACTCATAGAACTGTAATTACACGTGTAGAACATGTACATGTACACATTTAGCTCGTTTAAAGCAGATGTAGGTCAGCTCAAACACCCACGCGCCATAAATAGTTTAACTAAATGAAATTGTGACAACAACAAAACAACACGGAGATGTTTACCTCAACAAAAACAACACCACATGTCCGAATGTCGCTAATTACTGGTTGAATCGATCATAAACTCTCTCTAAAGTCTGCAAGCGTGATTTCAATGTTGGACACTGACTCCGGAAACAGAAGTGAAAACATCCGGGTGAGGCTTTTCAAAATAAAATTCAATTTCAACTATTATTTTCAATTATCCCGAATGTTTTGGGGGTTTTTTTGTTTTTTTTCTCCACTTATTATGACAGGTAAATCCACATATTTTTAAGGTGAGAGAAGGTGAAAAAATATCTGAAAATAAAGTGGTGTCTCTACATATATTTATTTATTTATTTATTTATTTATTTATTTAAGGGAGAAAAAAAACCGGTTGAAGATAAAAGTAAATTCTCACAACATAATTAATTAGTAATTCGGGGTAAATAATAAATATTACTGTAAACATGTATGCATCAAATACCATTTACAAAGGCTGTAGGTGGAGTACAAAATGTTTTATTGAATTAAAAAAAGAATTACGTACTAATTAATTCATGCAACTTGACACAGGAGACTTTAACATATACAGTATTCCGGAACAGATGTGTATTAAAATTAAAAATTTTCCGACCTCACTTTGCAATTCTAAACTATAAATTAGTTTAACTTCTTCAACAGTAATATGTATGTATTATTACTTAGTAAGTATTCCAGTTTTAGCAAGTAAATAAATTATATTTGGTTTTCAATCCAAACGTGGAGTTCATCTTTGACTGGTTTTAAATAAAGCTTTCTCGTTTTCATTTCCTTCCTCAGTCGTTTGACGGCTTGACTTCCTCGTTAGACTTTGACAGGAGGCGGCTGCGTGTCTGTCGGTGGGTGCGGGAGTCATGCGGGACGGCGCGGGGGGACAGGTGTCCCGGCAGGAGCTTCTGGACCAGTACGTCAACTGGTACCTCCACCGGTGTCCGGAGGTCCGGCCGTGTCGCGACGCCAGCCTGCTGCAGAGGGCGGCCCAGTACCTCCAGAGGGAACCGGAACCCGCGGGAACCTTCACCGCGTTCCCGCTCTACCAGGCGCTGAGTGTGGGTTCTGCCACCCGGAGTACGGACTACAGGAGGCTCCTGTCCGGGTTGATCCGAGCCATCGACATGCTGGAGACCATCTGTGTCAACCTGCTCCTACAGCCGTGGAAGAAGGAAATCAAGACCATCAAGGTGGTGCCACTCTTTATTTCTTACCTCCTTTCTTTCAAATCCTTTTTGCACGAATTTATTTTTAATTTTGTGTGTTTGATTATTTTGTGATTTGTTTTTGTGTGTGTGAATGAGCATGCTTTTAAAGATCAAATCTGTCTTTCTTTCTCTCTGGTGAGAAATGTCTCATACGGAAGTGTTCTAAAAGTTTCTTATAACAGCATTCTGTGTTTTAACAACATGTTTTTACTGTAAAGTACACACATCCACGCCACAACCAGCTACTATCATCAGGATTAAATACCATTCACTGTTCTAACACAACTATGAAATTTCCCCCAACTTTTATTTTCCTCTTTGGGAATAAATCCCACCTGAAAGTCTTTCCTCCACAGCGGTAGCAGACAGGTACAGGTGAGGATCTGTCTGATCCATGTGGCGACACGTGAACGTATTTGTGTGTCTCTTCCAGACTTTTACGGGCCCGTTTGTCTACGTCCTCCTGCCAGCTCTCAGCCGCTCCACCATTAAATCAGTCTTGGGGTCCATCGGCTACGAACCGAACGCCGACGCCTCACAAAGGTAAGGCGAAGCAGACGAACCGGAAGAGCCACATTGGATTCCACAACTCCTGCTCTAACAGGTGTTTCTAAGGCAAACCATAGTTCAGGTGCAAAAGGCCTGAACTATGGTCAAATTAGTAAGAAATATACAAGAAAAAAAATCACAAATTCAACGATTACATCCCGTTTCTAGCTATAATTATCAATATATTTGCACCCCCATTAAAGGACGAAGGATTAATTTCCACGGTGGAATCCGGATGATGTACTCAAGCTTGTTTCTACATTCTTTGTCATTATATGTCCCGTTTTCAGAGAATACAGACTCGGTGAGGATGCCTCCCCAGACAAAGCCACGCTGGTGGGCTTAGAGCTGCTGCTGGCCAGGGTGGAATGCTACCACCTCCTGGAACTCCTTGAAAAGGATCAGCTGGGGCCACAGGTTGGAATTTGATCATGGATCATCCAAATGACTTTATTGTTCCTTTTGAGCACAAAAAAAAATGTCCTGAACAATCTCATTATTACGTATAAAAGTGATGTTTTGCTGCAGGAGTGGCTGGAGGTCCTCCAGAGGAGACGGGGGCTGTCGAACCTGGAGGAAAGCAAAGAGAAGACGACGACAACGACGACGGGGTTAAAGGAGGAAGAGAAGAAAAGGGAGGAAACAGATCGAAAAGAGGCAGGGCTGAATGTCAGACGTGTGGTTTTGTGTTCTGATGGTAGATAAAGCCATTTGAGGAAACAGGAAGTCAACAAGGCCTGACGTCGCTCACTGAAGCCTCACCGACCTGTTTCCTGTCTGCAGGCTCCTCCGTATTTGAACAGCAGGTTGGGAATCAGCCCACAGCCCAAACCCAGACGGTACCACCTGGCCTCTACCGACCAGTCCATCATCGAGATGCAGATGACCTACTCCGACCTGACCTTCAGGGGCCGCCCTCTGCTGCCGGACAAACCTCACAGGAGGAGCAGCAGCAGCAGGGGCAGCGTGGTGAGAAGTACCGACGGCAGAGACGACACCAAAGCCGCCGAGCCCCCCAAAAACGATTTGACCAAAGACGTGAAAGCCGCCACTCCAGCCGTCAACGGCATGAATGAGGGCGAGGCCGGCGTGTCTCACGATGGGGACAACGTCAGCACCAGCTTCAGTACCGGTGATGGAGACGCTGTGGATGGAGAGGTGGGGAACCTTCAGGCCGTCGCTCTGCGCCTCACGCTGAGATCCGAATCCACAGCCGGGTCCAGGCTACAGCTGCCCCCCGGTACCGCAGCAGGTAAACCGCCACGCCCCATCCATTACCTGTCATTCCATGTTTTTTGTCGTATTCGATTGTGAATGTTTTTACACTCAAGGGATTTAAAAAGGCGCCGCTGCGTTTAGGTGGGATTTGTAGTTTCTGGAGAATGGGCACTGATGACCGCTGTAATCTTTCTTCCTCTAGATGACGTCATCATTTATGAGGTTTAGTCCAGAGATCCAGAAACTCCTCCAGCCAGTCGGAACCAACAACCCGGTCATGTTGTGTAAAGCTTATTTAAGTGGATTAAACTAACAAGGTTTTTTTTTTTCCTCAAATAACTTTAAAACTAACTAGGTTTTTAAATTAACAAGGTGTTTTTTTTCCTTAAATAACTCCAAAAGTCAGTGCAGTATTCACAAACACATGAATGGTCTTAATAAATAAAATTTATACAACAAGTTGTTCAATTTTTGTATTTTAACAATGACACATGGTGGTGGGTTTTTAAATCCTATGAGTGTGCATCATTTAAATCATTTTATTCCAATTCATAGATTATTATTATTATTTTATCCACTTTACAGCTAAATTAAATGTTATTTAAAACATGTATAGCTTAAATATCGGAGCAGAAACAAAGATCTGATGCTTTGGAGGAAATGGAGCGAACTTTGTGGTAACAGGTTCAAGTCCCCGAAACACACTGATGATGTTTCCTGTTTAAAATAACAGTATAAATATAAAAACTGCTTTCAACAGACCAGCAGGGGCAGAGGGTGGTCAGCCCGGCGCCTCCTTCACCGAGCTCCATGGAGCAGGAGCAGGAGCTGAGGGAGCTGGCCGAGAGGCTGGGCCGGCTCCACGTGCAGGAGGGCAAGGAGGAGGTGAAGGGAGAGGAGGAGAACACGTCTAAAGAGAGGAGGAGGAGGAGGAAGGGGAGCAGTCAGAGGGAGGCGGGGGAGCCTCTGGAGACGAGGCCGGGACTGAGGAGCGCTGCCGGCAGATCCTCCCGGTCCAAACCGGCGCCGATGGAGGAGGAGGAGCCGAACGATGGAAGGAGGAGGTCCGTAAATGAATAAAAGTATTCTGATCCACTGAAGGCGCCTCAGGTGTGTTCAGGGAGCGTGGGGAAAAAAGGACACTGCAGAAATGTATTTGTTGTAACTTTGATTTAATAAAAACAAACATGGACGGAATGGTTTTCTGTTACAATAACTCAAAAACGATCAATTTTTCAATTATCAATCTTTAACATTCCTTCTGAACAGAATAAATAAGTAGGTAAAAAAAAAAAAGATGAACATTTCTATGTCTGGTCCTGCAAGTGCAAGAGTAACAGTGAATAAACAGTGTTGATGTAGTTGTAAGAGCTTCATGATCAGTAATCAATACCTCATAATATGTATGAGCAGTGCTGAATATCAATAATAATATCTGTCAAATAGAACGTGTAACGGAACGACGGCTCATGACTGACAAGTCTGTGACGTCACTGAGGTTTGAAACCAAAGATGATTCAGACGTAAAAAAAAAAAAAGTCAGTGTAATCGGACACTCTCTTACGAAGCAGCGACACATTTACGGGTTCAGAGGTAGCTGGCCGACAGGATTTTGTCTCGGTTTTCTTCGTACTGGTGCAGCATCTCCTGGAGGTCCTGGTCGGCGGGAATCACCTGCAGACGCAAAAAGATTAGGTACCGATCAGGAACTACAGATTGAACTACTTCACCAAAGTGAAATTATTAATTCTACAGTGGATGTTGGGACGATTCCAAACGTCTGACCTCCAGCTGAAGAGAAAACTCACCAGAACGGGAGCAGGAGGAGGGGAGGAGGAACGTTTGATGAGCCAGTCCTCGTACAGCTGGTGGATGGTCTCCAGATACTCCTGTGGGACACACACACACACACTATCAGCTGTCCTGCTCCTCATTTCCTCTCCGCCTGTGGTGTTAACTCTTAAAACGGTGCGTTCGTGTCTCACCAGTGGAATAACTTTCTCCTCCTCTCTGCACCTCTGCTTTAGCCTCTGGTGACAGGTATGAGGAGACGTCTGCAGGTAAACTGGAGACAGAATTAACGTCAACAACGACCAAATGTTCTCAATGTTCGTTGGCCGTGACAGTTTATTCTGAGTTCTCACCAATCAGGTCGACGGGAATGGAGATGTTCGTCGTGATCCAATCAAACCACTCGCTGAGAACGGAATAGTCCACCTCCGGCATTTTTCCACTGAGAAACAGAAATAATAAAACACAAAAATAATAGAATAGATAACGTCCCGTCTCTATCTTATCTCAGCTCTCACCTCCTGAAGAGATTTTCCACAAAGATGTGCTTGGCGCTGAAGATGGATCTCTCCATCATCCGGACCGGAGCGTTCTGGAAAACAAGTTATTTAATCGACAGCTGGCGAGTTCATGTGATGTCATCCCACCGGTGAACTCACCACAGGTCCCAGGTGTCTGTCCAGCATGGTGAGCTGAACGTAGGTCTGCAGGGTGAGGCCCCAGCGCTCAGGGTCCTGATACATCAGGGCCTGAAAACCAAGACCAGGATACATAAAAACCAGTCTGAAATAACTGCATGTGGATCCAGATTAAGATCCTCAGATGATGATCTGAGTATTTTTTTGATTGATTCTCTAACTTTGAAGAAAACATCACTGGAATACCAGAGGGTTGTGTCCACGGACGTTCCTCCACTTAGAGATCGGCTCAGTGAGGACCTGCAAAAACAGAAGAAAGGAATAAACACAAAACATTTCAAAAGAAAACACTGCAGATGTGCGACTCTAGCACAAAGACAACAGTTATATATGTTGCTGCACCTCAATATTGCTAGTTTTGCTGAAATATTCCAGACAGGTTGTCTTCCCACTGGCGATGTTCCCCTCCACGCAGATCTGGAAACAGCCATAGAAAAGATGGATGAGGAGACAGTGAATGTGATGTGAACCGAGTCAGAACCAGAGTGTGGATCATCTTCACACAGTGGAGACTCACCACAGCTTTGTTAACCTCCCCGTTTCTGACCAGTTTCCCTTGGAAGGAAGACAACATAGTGAGACAAGACTCCAGCCTCAGGTCAGCAGCGACAGGGAGGTCAGAGGTCAGGGAGAAGCAGGGATGTTAGGAAGCAGAAGGAGGGCGGAAGTCGAGGGTTAGAAAGTCCTCAGCCGAGTTCTGGCTCAGGATTCCAGAACTGAAATGAAACAATGACTGAGTTAAAGTGTTAATTATGGGTTTAAATACATGTCAACACAAAGGAGCTCCTGTTTTCAGACATGCTAATTCTGTTTACTTGTAAATACATCATGCACATCCATTAAAATCAATTTCTAGTGGTTCACCTGAGGGACAGAGGAGGAAAGTCAAGGTTAGATTCAAACCTTTTGATCGAAAACGTTCACAACAACCGGCAAACACGCTGACTGACCGGGGTTGCCTTGGTAACGACATCAACAAATACGTAATGTTGAGGGAACGTAAACATTATCGACACAATGAAACCGGAAGTCAGAGGCTCCCCGTTACCTGTCACGACGTGCCGCGTGCCGCTTCTCGCCCCAGCAGGAACCCTCAAGCCCCCGTTAGAGCCGACATCCCCCAGCGATGACGACACGGCAGATATCAGGCTGACGCGTCTGAATAATGACGTCAGACGACCGCAAGCCACAGACATGTCCCAACACGTACACCTCCGATGAAAGACGCGACTCCGCTTCGTAATGTGCTGTTTTCTCTATTTCTTCTCCTTCTTTCTTGGTTCATTGGCGCATTTACCGCCACCTTCTGGACAAAACTGTTTCCTGGAAACCCCGGAAGTTATGAGAGCGGACTTTTACAGTATTTATTTATTAATTTATTAATTTATTTTTTACTCTATGTATGGTACGAAATTGTAAAAACTATATGAAATAAATAAAATACCAAAATATACAGAAAAAAAAACATTTTCAATGCATAACTAAGTTCAATCACGGAGAATACATGTTTTATACACTTGAGATTTTTTACTAATTTGTTAGTTTCCCTACAGATATTATTAAAGTATGATTTTTTTTTTCTTGCCGTTTTTCTTCATTTTCTATTCGAATTTTATCCCTAGTTTAATCTGTGTGAACTTTAACCCCGGAGTGGGCGTTACGGCGTTGACCTTAATTAATAGTCTCGAAGAAGAAACGAAGGGCGGAAGCAGGAGGAAGGCGCGCGAGTGAGGCAGGCGCGTGAGCGAGGACGGTTGGTGTCAGTGGATGATAACAATGGCAGCAGACGGAGACTCTAAACTGCTGCTGGTTCAGAAACACATCCGGGAGTTCGTAGATTTCCCTAAGGAAGGAATCATCTTCAGGTGAGCATCACTCAAACTACGTGTCAGTTCGAAAGGTAGCTCGTGCTGACAGGAAGTCCGGCCCACACGCACGTGCAGAAATCAAACAGCGAAAAAGATCGTTAATGGTAAACTGTCCGGTCAGGCTGTTCGAGAATGAAAGAATACGTATGTTAAATTTATAAATACATAAATATAGATGTTTTACCCAACAGACCATCTTTAGTAAACTCTACTTTTAATAGAGTTGATCTTCATTTATTATTTGCTTATTTAATTATTTTGTTTGTTTGTTGTTTTTTGTTGTTGTTTTTCCTTGCCTTGCCTGAAATAAATGAATGAATAAGAATGAAATAAAAGTGCAATAAACAGTTATACTCCGTTTGCTAGCATCTTTTGTTGATAAATGTCAATAGAAATATTAGCCTCGAACAAAGCTATAGCTAACTAATTAGCTAGCTAATTAACGCCGGTTATACCTGTTTGGATTAAATACTTGCTAGTAATGACGTCATAGTGTAATAAATGCACTCTGGATTGGAGGAGAAAGGTCAGGCCGTGGCAACCATGGCAACAGGGGTCATACCTGGGCCAGTGTCAGGATGGTTTGACCGGGTGTTGTCTAAATAAAACATTTGGTCAGATCCAGGTTCTGGCTTTTGAAAAATAACCAAAAAACTAAATAAAAGAAGGTTTTCCGGTAGGGATGGATGCTGTTTACTATTGAAATCCAAACTGATAATGATGTACAGATGATGTAACCGTCTCCACTGCAGTGCTTTAGAGCCTTGTGTTTCATACTGACACCCATTATAAAGACAGGATATTGATTTAATGTGTCCCACAGGGACATCTGTCCCATTCTGAAGGATCCAGCCTCTCTGACAGCGGTGACGGACCTGTTTGAAGAACACGTGAAGAGGAACCACCAGCAGGTTGATCTGATTGTAGGTAAGGACACCACTTATCAGCAGAGGCAGAAAGATAACGGCTCCATTATCCTGACAAACTTGTTGGTTCATTAACTCCAGTTTTTTATGACTGAGAACTTTTGAAATTATTTTGAAACTTTGGTGCATTCAAGCCAATCCATTTTAATGAGGTAATTTTATTTAAATTTCAAAGATTCCTCTGCTGATTATCTCATTTTTCCCACCTTCTTCCTTCCACACTGAATGTAAATTCGTATGTTATTTGTTGTCGTGTTCAGGTTTAGATGCTCGAGGCTTCCTGTTCGGGCCGCTGCTCGCCCAGCGGCTGGGGATTGGCTTCGTCCTGGTCCGGAAGAAAGGCAAGCTTCCTGGAGCCACGGTGTCCGTGTCGTATGATCTGGAGTACGGGAAGGTGAATAACAGTCTCATATGATGAAGAAGGCCTCGTGCTTCATCGCAGTTGCTCTAGTGAATGGTTTTATTCCAGGCCGAGGCAGAGATCCAGGAGGATGCCATCGCTCCGGGACAGAAGGTCCTGCTCATCGATGACCTTCTGGCTACCGGAGGTGAGAAACGCTCCAATCTGAAGTACAGTGGAAGCAGATAAGGGTTCTTTCCATATATTACTATCATCTCTTTCTGTTTCTATGGTTACAAGTTGAGGGTTTCTTGAGCAAAATCATTATTGGTTTTCTTGTGGAACATCTCCCTCATGCCAAGGAGGGGCACCATGATATTTTTGAGAGCTAAAAACAATTATGTATTTTGAAAATTTATTTTTCTCCTAATATCTTGTTTAAAATATGCAAATTAACCAGAACGGCTTGAATGACAATGTTTTGTTCGTTTTCTCCATAATTTGCAAGATGTTTGTCATTTTGGAAAAGTTGTTGCTCAGATCCAAGCAGTAACACCCAGGTGTGTGTGTTGCAGGAACGTTGTACGCGGCGTGTGAGTTGATGAGGAAGCAGCAGGCCGAGGTTCTGGGCTGCATGGTGGTCATCGAGCTCAAAGAACTGAACGGCCTCGACAGACTGAAACCCATCAGCGTCTTTTCTCTGGTCCAATACTGAGATCCACAGCCGTCACTGGATCCAGTAACCTTTTTGTGCTTGTCAGTCTCATCTCACTGGATTCCAATCTGCCTCCTAGATATTCAATCGTATGGCGCCGATACCAGTTCATCATTCATATGCGGGGACCATCTACAAACTGTACGACTCAATATGGATTGTTCAGAAACTGCAGTCACTCTATGCAGAACTGTCTCACCAGTACTGGATTACTGTTGCAGACACACCAATGCATGAGGGAAAATGTACTTTAATATAATTTACAGGGAATTCTTTTTAAACTGTCTTTATCTCAACATTAATAGTCACTCCCCACATCCGTGGTCATGTAACGGCTAAAACGCAGCAGCTCTTTGGGGTCAATGTTTGTTTTTAGGGGAATTATTGGGAAAATGTCATGATGTGCCTGGTGCATCATGGGAAGTCAACCAGCAGCATAGCAAAATGCTAGCCTAAACCAGATGTGTATTAATCTAGTGTATGGTTACTAAATTATGACGCACATCGACTGTTGTCATGGTGATATCATGCAGCTTTACTGTTATATTAAATATTTTCTTGCGCCTGCTTGTGACGGACAGACTTTACATCTCCACACATCTGCACCGTAAAGATCTCTCTTCCTTTCTTGTGTGCAATCCTGGCAGGAATATTCTCCCATTACTTCCACATAACGAATGCGATTGCTGGTGTTTTATTTTTACCACATCACATTTAATAAACTGCGTTCAGTGAATAAAAGAATCCGAGGCATGTTCTGACAATCGCTTGTATTTCTTAAACATAATGGAACAGCGACCTTCCTGGTCCTGCAGATGGTTGTTAAACACGAGCCGGAAATGGTTGGTTTTAAATGTCCTGGAGAGACGATCCTGTGTCTGAACATCAGTGTCGACTTTTAAAGAGATTAAAAAACAAAACGAAACCAAAAGGATCTTGTTTCCAACATGGCAGGGTGTTGGGAACATGTCATCCTGCAGCCGTGGCGACTTAAACCACAGGACTCCTGTTTTCACCAATAAAAAAAAAAGTCTCATAATGACGAGGCCTTCAGGGTCTCGTCCAGCGGTCGGTCATTGCAGCGTCAGCTCCTCTCCTCCTCCTTCATTCTGCTGTTCAGTTTGTCCACCACTGCGTTCACCTCCGTGTTCTTGTTCAGCTTCAGGTAGAAGTCCTTTCTGATTGGGTGAATGGTGAGCCAATCAGAAGCCAGTTCTGCCAGCAGACGGACGTGTTTCTCCATCTCACCTGTTAAACGAAAACAACCGGTCAGGAGCGATGAACACAAACGCGATCTGCTGGTTGTCATGGCGATGAACCCACCTGCGCTGAGAGCGGAGCGGTAGCTGGCCACCATCCTGCTGCACACCACCTCCATTATCAGACACGGCCTCTTCTCGGCGACGAAGACGTTGCGGAGGATCCTGGCGAGCTCCGGGAGGCGTGACATCATCAGCAGACGGTCCTCCTGGGCGGGGTTTCGAGTCATGGCCGCCTGGAGCTTCTGGGCCTCTTTAGCACGAATCTGTAAAGACGAGGAAACCACATGATGGACCTGATCGCAGGTTTGAGACGTGACCTGAACATTGTGGAGTCCTACCCTGTCCAGCAGGGACTGGGAAACCCCTTTGAGGGCCGCCGGGACCGGAGGAGGCGGCGTTTGGGGGACGTCCAACTTCTCTTCTTTAATCTCGACTTTCACCTCCGTCTTCAGCGCCAGAGACTCCAGAGCCTTCTCCATCTGGACACACAAACATTTAGATGGTCTCATCGCCGTTCCGTCACACACCCAACGCGTAACCCGATTCGCTACCTTTGGCGTGAGGAGCGAGCGGGCTTTGTCCAGCACCTCCTGAGCCGTCGCCAGCTTCTCCACGTGAGGAGGCTGAGGCAGGGTGCCGGGACGGACGTCCGGCACCGTGTCCACGTTGAAACGAGGGTGCCAGCGTGTCAGTTTGTCCTCCGGGACGGACATCGGGGGAACCAGCGAGGACAGAAACGCCTGCGGGGTAGATGTACATGTGGTTTAGAAATGAGTTCGCTCGGATTCGGTGGTTCAATCCGAATTAAACGGCGCTCACCTGGTGGTGCTGTTTGACGAGAGACACCAGGTTCTGGTGGAAGACTTGTCTTCTCTCGAGCAGACGAGATGCCGACAGGAAGGGACGGCTTTCGTTCAGGTCTGAAGGGGTCGACACGTGACGTTTAGTGACCTGCATTTAAATCGTACGGGAACAAAATGGTGTTTGGGTTCTAACCGGACTGAACGACGGGTTCCACGGTCAGCTGGTAGCTGCCCCGCTTCACGTTGTTGTTGAACGTTGGGATGTTCTTCTCCTGCCTGAACCTGTAGGCGTCGGGGAGAACCGTCTGGATCTGAGACACGTGACTTTCCTCGAACTGCCTGAAGGTGGAGAAAGAAACAAACCCTGACAGTCGGATCCGACCTGCAGGACGCCGTTAAAGACGCCGCATCCCCCCATCCACCTACTTGTGCATCATGTCCTGAACCCCCTTCTTGATCTTGCTGAAGGTGGCTGTCTCAGAGCGGTTGTGCAGCATGGCGACCACCGTGTCCATGCTCCTGAACATCTCAGCTAGAATCTTGTATCGGTAAGGTAGCGACAGGCCCGGGGGGGCCGCCTGGGCGAGGTTGTGGTAGCGCTGATAAGCGGGTTGCTCGCCGCTGAGGGGCAAATAAGAGGAACAAGAGTTTTATATTGTGGCATTTGAGGCTAAATATTAACTTTAAACGTCGGTGTTCCCACCTGTCCGGGACCGGAGGCTCTCTCCCCTCCGCCGCTCTCTCCTCTGTCCTCTTCTGAACTTTAGCCGCGAGCTCTTTGGCCCGCGCCACGCTGAACCTGAGAGCCTTGGCGTCTGATGTGTGAGGCGGGGCAGTTTTAGGGGCATCAGAGGTCGTACTGCTGGGTTCTGCAGCGGTGAGCGAGGGGGAGGAGGATGGTAATGTGGGAGCAGAAGCTGAGGACGGAGTTTCCTCTGAACGTTTCTTGATTTTCTGAAGGCGAGACTTGAGAGCAGCAATGTCGTCCCTAGACAAAGCCTAAGAGGATAAAGGTTTAAACCATGATTATTTATTCTTGACTGTCAATTAATCCCACAAATAAATCAACAACAAATGTAAGGATTGTGTCTCTAAAAATAACAGTTCCATCAAGCAGGCCGGTGCAGAATGTCCTGATGGTCCACAGACGCTCTGTTTACCTGGCTGGTCTGTCCTCTGGTGGTCTTACTGAAGATCTGTGGAGACCTGTTGATCCGGACAGAAGCGGGACCCTCAGCATCTGGTCCAGGAGCAGGGGACGCTGGAGATGCGAGTTTTTTGCTGGTCTCATCAAACTGGGCCTGGAAACAAACACTGCATTAGTTTTACTGGGACAGGAAACTGTTTGAAACAACATCACTGCTACATGTATAATATGTCTGTATGTGATTTATATCTTATTAAAGATTAATAAAGTAGCACCCAAGAGGTAAACAAATGTTTACTTGTCTAAATAATAATTATTAAATCTAATACTTTAACAGGGATCAAAACTACCTGTGGGGAGTCCTGAGGGAGGTCCAGCTTCTTCCTGGCCTTCTTCCTGGTTCCTTTCTCCGGGGCGTTAGTTTTAGCCACCGTCGCCTGCCGTCTCTTCTTGGCCGTGCTGTGCTCGGCGGAGCCCGAAAACACGGCTGTCCCGAGGTCAAACTCGGACGCCGTCCGTTTGGGTGTCCGTGGACTCGGGGGGAGATCTTTGCTGCAGATGGCGGACTCCCCCAACGCCTCGTCGATAACCCGGAGAAACTCCGCGTGGACAGAAGCCGCGTCGGAGACATCTTTGTTTTTAGACGTGGACCTGGTGCGGGCGGTGTTAGCCGAGTCGCTACCGACAGCGGTGCTCCTCCGCGGCTTGGTCGGTTTCACCGGAGCGGCGATGCTTTTCTTCCTCTGGTAATAAAAGTCGGTAACTCGGGCTTGAGACATGCCGCTGCCGCTGAAGCTGGACACCGAGAGCGAAAACGAACACACACGAATGTGTAACACAACGGGAGCCGCGGCGATATAAATACTAGTCAACAACAAAAGACCCCCGGAAATGTTCACGCCGGACAGGAAGAAGAAATGAAGTTTCGCGCGCATTGAGCAAAGCCACGCCCCCGGTAAATCCTAGGATAATTAAAGAAGGAGCGGACCATCCGTGACCTTTACCCGCGCTCGTTTTATGGGAGATAAAGTTTTTTTGTTGTGTCGACATCGATTGTATGTTAGAATGTATTAGTTGAAAGCTGATCCGTTGTTGTTTCACGCCTTGATTGATTGATTATATCACTATTGTCTACTATTGATGAGTTTTCTTGAATCACGTGGTGTATGACGTAACGTACTCGTCCTCCTGTAATTATCCCAGTGTAGCTCAAACAACATGAACAGATGGATTTTTTCAATAAAATATTAAAGTAATAAGTTTGAATGTCAAAGAATTGATGTTGTTGGTTAAAATAATGAAAATTGTGTCTATATGAGAACAGAAAATTTTAATACTGAAAATTTAAAATTCATTCAGTAAATATATTTGTGTATATGAGTCATAAAGTAATGACTTAAAGGTGTTTAAGTCATTACTTTGGGAAACTAACAATTTATAATGAATACTTTTAATTAATTTGTAGATTATTTTTTTTTACATTAGCCAAAAACTCATCATTTTGACATACTAATTCATCATTCTACTGCATTATTTTGGTAATTACGTTATAATTTGGGGATATCTAAACGTTATTTTTGAATAACTGATTAAATATCTTGGTAAAGGTGAATCACTCAAAAACTGATTAATCATGGTTGATTGTCATCAAACAGTCACACCCAGTAATCAACACTGAGGAGATTAGCAGTTTTGCATATTGTAGTCCTTAATTTCGAGACAGCAAAAAAGGAGATCATGACGCCTTGATGAAACCTAATCTGTTACAGTCATATATTTACTTTATTTTTAAAATTAGATTCTAGTTACTGTATTTATTTATAAAGACATCATCAATCACAATGGAGGAGTAGGACCAAAACAAAATTTTCAGAGATGTCAATCTGAACCTCGTTTTGGATCTAGTAGTTTAAATACAAATGATGTCGAGTCAGCGTCACTGAAGTGGGTTTCACTTATCTGTGAAAGGTAAGACGTTCTGTCCAGAAGTAAATGGAAAATATTAACCATACATGTAAAAGAGAAAATAAATCCAGAAATTAGTTGAGGTTTTCAGTTATTTGCTGTCTTCATTGCAAAATCATGAACATAATCTGTAAATGTACTCATAAGACTAATAAAGAATTTTTTGGAAAACATACGAGTAGAACATTTTTAAATAAAACCTATTTCTGTATTATAATTATTTATTCTTTGTAGACTTCAATGAAATAACTGTAATTAAATATAAAGCTTGTTATACAAGGACTTCAGACCGTTTTAAAATGCAACATTTATCTTTGCAATTTTCAGGGAAATATTAATTTGTACTTTCAAATTCAAACCTTATCACTCATAACAGAATTTCAGTAAACATTTAGACGGGGTATTGATTGTTAAATGGAAACCCACTGGCACACACCTTCCAGTAGCTGTAACAACAAACCCGTGCTACATTAATATTCGCTGCAATTCCTTTTTGCTTTCATTCGTTCATTGGATTTTTCCTGCCACTTATGGGCAATGCGCTTCCTGTAGTTTGAGGAGACGCAACGTTAGTGAATTTTTTCAGATATAAAATAAAGGTTAAATACATTATAATTTACATTTTCAAAAATAATTTCTGCATCTAAATGTAGACTAAACATGAATACAATTCAAATGTGCTCATAAGACAGATAAAGAACGTTTTGAAAACATGCCAACAGTACTTTTTCAAAATGTATGGAAAAATTTGACAACAAACAAAGCCTAACTCAAGTGTAGTTGTATGTTCTTTATTCTGGGGTGAGTTTGGCCCATCTGTGAACCAAAGGCATCAGTATAAGCACATTCCTCCAGCGAGGCAGTTTGAACTTGTGGTTTAAGAACAGCAACAAAAATAAAAAAGAATCAACCGGACTTTGTTAATGTTTCTTCAACAAGAACAGCTGATTATTTTTTTTACCCTTCTTAATTCCCCTCTACCTGGATCACAGAACCTCCGCACACTTGGTTTTGCGCTATTGCCCTTAAACCACTGCACCGTCTTCACCTGTCCGCTAGGGGGCGCCGCTGTCGCACAAAGCGGCCCCGCTGGAGAACGCATGACTGCTGTGTTTGTTGTTCTTGCGATATTTAGCACAACAGCGTCAGAAATGCCGGTTTAAAAAGTTTGAAACCCACAACAAGACTTTCAAGAACACATCTTGTCTCATATTAATCCAATTCTTCCTTGTATTGCAGAACCCAGTCGCTTCCAAACGCCTCTGCGCGCAGCACGTGTAATTAAATGGAAGTTGTAAGGCGGTGGAGCGGAGCCGCGTTTGCAGCAGGGAGGTGACCAGCAGCTGAATGGCTCCTCTATGAACGCCCTCAGCCCGACTCGCCTGTGAATCACATTTTCCACCTACAGCTCTGTGACTTGAGCCTGGGCCCCTCCGGAGCCACATCCCGTTCTCTTCCTCTCACAACCGACCTGCTGCGGCCGCGGCGCGCAGACGCAAAACCCCCAGATGGAGCGGCTGGAAACCGGGGCTTTGAAACATGACTAGTCCCCACTAGACTAGTGGATGGTGACAGATGATCGGAATGATGAACTAAACACCCGTTCCTGTCAGGTTCTGTAAGCCATTATGGGGCCGAACGCGCGCGTCGGATCCATTATTTGATTGATTGCGCGCAGATCATGGATCTCCAGGTGATCGTCTGGCTCCTCTACTGCTTTCTGCTGCCCACCGCGCTGTTAACAGGTAGGAGAACTAACTACAGAAAACCCGGAGTAACAACCAACATGTGTCACAACAAAGTTCCGATGACGTGAGCGCTGGGTCTCGTAAAGGATCCTGCTGGGTGGTAACTGGTTTGCAGCTGGAGACAAAACAGTAAAAACTTTTTTGTTGTTGTTCTTTTGGATCCCAAACAGCACAGAAAGTTTCTTGGTGCCAAATGAACAAGGGGAAGTTATTTGGACTGAAGGTATTGGTCCTGTTTATTGGGTTCGGTGACGCCTCTCATTGTGTAACTTGGACTTTGCGGGTTTCATGAAAGGAGGCTTTAGTGTTGAAATATTTACAGGATGAATGATGACTTCGTCTTTAAGTTTCATCCTGACCTTCATTATCTATCAGCTGATCGCAGTAACCGACCTGAACCTCCATAAAACTGATGGGTTAGATAGAAAATGCTGCTGCAGACCCTGAATGGGTCTCCTCTAGTTCTTTCTAGACACCCTTCATGCTGTTAATCTAATACCAGACATATCCAGACCAGGTTCTGGGAGTGTTCCTGAGGAATCTTAGCCCATTCCTCAGGGACAAACTCCTCCATTTCCAGACTATTGCTACCACAACTCCTTCAGATCCCAGAGGTTGTCTTTTTGATGGTCTCTAGAATGATCCATGACTTCTGGAACCAGGTCTCTCTGGACTCGTGAGTTCCAACTGGGATCAGATTCAGCTTTCCTCACAGATGGAGATGTTTTCTTTGTTCTTCCTCCTCCAGAGGATCCTCCGCTGATCCAGAGGCCCCAAAAGGTCCAGTTTTGTTTCGTAGCTCCAGAGAACAGCATTCTGGGTCGGATCTATATGGTTCTGGGGATTCTGGGTCAGCAGTGGTGGACACTTTGAAGTTCAGACATAAGACTCTTTTGATATAGTGAGCGTATGAAGATTGAATGTGTCTCTTGTGAGGTGGTTGAATATTTTAAAGCCTGCAGAAGCCAGGAATTTATTATTTCTCATCTAGAACTACCTCGTTATTCCCATCAGATTTGAATTAAATTTGATTTTGAGGTGGATCTCAGGCCAACGAAGGACAGGTGAATTTTTGATGTGGGTTTGGAAGCTTATGCTTACTTTCTACAGCACTTTGAGATAATAAAATATTACCAAGACAGCTAATTTTGTTCCGTAAATATGGAGCATGATCTTAATCTGAACCTGGATTTGGATCTAGGAGTTTAAAATACAAATGATGCCGAGTCAGCATTACTGAAGTGGGTTTCATGTATCTGTGAAAGGTAAGACGTTCTGTTCAGGAGTAAATGGCAAATATTAACCATACATGTTATCTACGCCTGAAAAAAATAAATAAATCAGAAATTATTTGAAATTTTCTGTGATTTGCTGTGTATTGTAAACTTTAATAAATATTGTAAAATATTGTAAATTATTGTCAAGAATATTTCTTCATTTCAAAATATTTCTTCTTTCTTAATTTGCATGAATTATCTATAATTAAATATAAAGCTTGTCATACTTGTGTCCATTCTAAAAATTCAAAAATTTTCTTTGCCATTTTCAAGTAAATGATTTTTTGTAATTTGTTCTTTCAAATTCAAACTTTATTACTCAACATAGACTTACGGTAAACATTTAGACGCTGCATTGATTGTTAAATGGAAACCCACAGGGAAACATCTCCCACTGGTCGTAATGACTGACCCGTGCTACGTTAATTATTTTTTTTTTTGCCGCAGCATTCGCTGAATTTTTCCTGCCACTTATAGTCGCTGCGCTTCCTGCTGTTTGAGGAGATGCAACGTGAGTGAATCTTTTCCAAGGCTGTGTGGTTGAGCAGGCAGCGTTGGACCTGTGATGTGGAAAAAAAGGAGTGGTTGAAAGAAAGTTATGTAATTAAGGGTGAACTATGCTGGACGTTTGGTTGTAATTTGTCAAAAACTAAAGGAAAAGTGATGCAGAAGGAAATTTTGTCTCTGTCATTTGTGTGGAAGAAATATCAATGTTGTTTCTGACTTAATCCGTATGAATTACCTTTCCCTTCATACCAGGAGGACAAAGTCATGTTGAACTCAACGTTAGTGACTGTTGAGCAATTCTTTTGCTTTCTCATTCATTTCATTAGAAATGTTTTTGAACAACTCATGAATGGCCTGCAGGAATCCAGCTGAGAGTAAAAACACCTTAAATACCCATCATGCCTCAGTGGTCAGAACCAGCTCTGGTGTCAGAGGCCATGTCTGAAGCGGGCCGATGGTTCTGCTTCAGACGTTTCTTTCTCGCACGTCTGTGAGCGTTTCCTGACAGGATGTCACTCGCCAGACGTTTCATTGTTTGTTTTGACGTTTCACTTGAACTTCTACTGAGTCAACGGAAGTGAAATGAGTCAAGAAAGCTGTCAAGACACACACACACAAACACAAACACACAAACACACACAACGTTGCAGGTATCCAATGCTGTTTTTTTCCCTTATTTTTCTGTGTAAATTTTTGCGAAACAATTGCTTGCGATTACCGAACTTTTTGAGGATGTCGCTTTCATACTTCATGGAACTTTATTTGTAACCAGGGTTGGACACTTCACTTCAGCCTTTACTGAATGAACAGCCAATGAGTGACAGGGAGTGCAGGAGGAAGGTGTGCGGCCCAGGTTTACGGGTGGATCAGAGCCTTTGCCTGCTACAGCACCATAGCCTCGGGATGCTGCTCTATGGACTGAGCTGAACTTTCAAAGATATGATTGTCGGTGTCAGAATTACAGGTTGAGCAACACCAGGCCTGTCATTCTGTTTAGGTTAAAAGTGTTAATCTCAAATGCTTTCTGGGAATTCTCAGAAAATTGGACTTCTTCTTGGAATTAAAGTTACGACTAGGTCCTTGGAAAGTTGTGTGCTCAGACTGTTACTGCTCAACAGATCTCCAAAGACAAAAACAATTAGGATCATTTTCTTCCTCTGCTTTAAAACAGGAAAAAAATGATTACATAACTCAGATATAACTCAGCAACGAAAAAAAAGTCCAGGCAGATACGACTTGAAGTGGACGCTACGATTGCGTGTTCCTGTGAAGACTGAACTAGATACCACTACTGCTAAGTCTTCTGGCTGTGCACACAACCAGGGGGACTATGGCGTTAATCCGCTGTCCTATAATTGCCTCTTGCTTGAGTTGGAACACCGAGGGACAATTAACTCCTTAAATGGTTTAATGAGCCTTAATATAAAACAAAGTCCTAAAATCACCAGGATAGATGTAAATGAAGATTCTGGGTTGATCAGTCAGCTTTTAAAAGTCGTGGGGTCGACCACGCCTCCTCACTAATGGAAAAGTTGTACTTTTTGCATATTTGCAAATTCTGCTCATACTACCTCCGTTTCTGTCAGACTGCGTAACTCCTCTAACGTTTATAGTACAACGACACCTTGGTCTTCCCTGAGTCCAAAGTAGATGGCATGGACGAGTTTGCAGCGCTACGTTCTGTAGCCTAACAAGTATGGGGCAAAATATCTGTCCATCCATCCATCTCTCTCTGCATCAGTCTGTTTTTTTCCATGTATCCAGCCTGAACAGGTTATTCCAGATTTCTTCATCTCGGCAAACTCATTTTGCCGCTTGAAACCACAGTCTTGTTCTTTGGGTGACTAACCAGAGTTCTTGACCAGAACTGAGACCTTGTTTTTTTGCCTTTGATGGTCCAGTAAAAAGATCCACATTGCTGGTGATGGAAAAAACTTGTCAGTGCTTTATATGTAGGGCAACAGGTTGGTTTGGGTCAAAGACCATCCTGCCACAATGAGAATGGAACCCAGATACTGTTGATGCTGACCACATCAATTAAAAACCGGCCAGGTTCCAATTGTTCCCTTACACAACCTCAAAAAGGATTGAAGAACACCCAAGTTCATTGTACACAAGCTTCAAAGGGAAGTCAGTGTGTTTGTTCTGTACACTTTAATCTGGAAAAGATAGGAAGAGTGTTGCTGTACCAGATGGAGTATCTGAAGTGTATCTGAAGAGTATCTGAAGAGTATCTCAAGACTATCTGAAGAGAGGACGATGTATTTGTATCACTCGTTCAACTCGTACTCCAAAGACGCCGGGACGCAAAATGTGTTCGTTTTCTAGGCTTTTTAAAAATGCAATTCAAAGAAAAATAGAAAGACCATATCTGTGATGGTATGAGGATGGGGGTTAGGGTAACCTGCATGTCTGTGAACGCAACGTTAATCCTGAAAGGTACACGCAGGTTTAGAAAAACATCGGTTGCTGTCCAGGCCGTGTCTTTTCCTGTTGATTCCAGCAGACAATGAAACGACATTCTGCAGCCTTACTAGACCGACCTGCCTGCAGGCGCGACCTGTCCTCCCCTGGAAATGTGTGGTTCTTTATAAAGAACGGAATACAACAGCTGGAACCTGAGACATTTAAGTAACTAAATACGATGCAAGAAAGGGATGGAATCCCACAACGGTGGGAAAAAACTGTCCAATGTTTGCAGGAACCGTATTCAGAAGATGTGTAAGAATAATATCTTGTCTTTACCCAGGTTCAGATTGGTGTCTAATCTGGTGAGTCAGAGCCGTTCCACACTGCAGCACTTTAACAAGACTTCACGGCTCAGTGACAGATACTCAGTGTTTGAACTGCGAGGCTGGAGGGAGTAATCCAGATGGAGGAGGGATGAGCGTTTCAAAAGTTTAGTCTAAATTGGAGGGAGGGATCTTTTTGGGAGCTAACCATCAGTGGACCAAGTTCATCTTGTTATCGTGACACCATCAGCAGAAGGAGTCGCAGCTCTTCTTATGATGTGAAAATCCTCAACCCTTTCCTGACTTCGCGGGGGCCAAGTCAGATTTTCCGAAGCGCTGGCCTCTTTCTCTCCGCCTCACTTTTTAATGGTGAAGACATGCCGTTGCATGTTTGAGCCAATGCTCAGGGAGCGCGGCGAGCTGGGAGAGTTCAGAGCCAGGACAGTGTCTGCTCCAGAGCTCTGACTGGCACGTCTGTAATGGAGCATTAACTCATGGAATATCTGACCACAAAAATGACTTTCTGGGAAACGTACCATGCCATGTAAACACGTGTAACCCAGAACAAAAGCTGTTTTGGGGAACAGGAACAATCGTCAAGGTTATCTCTTTATCGTTTACTGTACTATAATCCAACTCCAAATCTAGAAATCTACCCTGGATACAAACTTCCTCTTGTAAACAATCATCTATTGTACTGGTTCTACACCAGTTTGATTGCCAAGAACTTTAGAGACTGAGGGCCGGTCCGCTGGCAGACGGTTCCCGCCATTTGTGAGTGGATGTTTCTGTTGCAGCGATCAGAAATGATGACTTAGACATGTGAGAGTCAAAGCAGTCCAATAACATACCAAAATACTCATCGACTTCCCAGTTTGACACTGGAACGGACTGGAATTGTTGCAGCAGCGAATGAAAAAGTGGAGCTAATCAAGACTAGAGGACAGGTTGTCCAGTTTTAGCTCAAGACTCTCACTGCATTGGAACTTCATGGCTAAAATCCAAACAGCAATATGTTGATAGCGATCTCAGCTCAAAGCCAACTCTCATGCCTGTTCTTTAGCGTTCGGAAAGTTAGCGTTAACTCTATGTCTAACGCTAGCAGCTAGAAAAACCAACCAGGAGCTTCGAGGAAACAGAAACAAACAAGCTTGTAGTGAAAAGTTGTCTGTTTCTACTTTAACAATCCAATAACTGTTGCCGTCGGCGACAGGTTTGTGTATGATTTTGTCTTGTTTGTTGAGTCACTGTTGCCACGAGTGTGTTCATTAATCACCTCACCGTCTGTTCCACGTTCCACTTCAGCCAACCGTGCTGCATGAAGACAGATGAAAAGATGAAATCCATGTTCCCCCCCCTGGGGGGGGGGGGGCAATCTGGTTCTTCTGATGGTCTCATGCTTGTGCCATAAAAACACATCGCACCTGCACGATGGGTTCCAGACGGGGGGGATATCCCTGCGGTACAGTAAGACTGTAGTTTCAGCTGTGCACGGACAAGCTAGGGCAGTTTGACCAACTCGAGGCCAACTTATATTCAAAGGATTTATGTTATAACAGAAAGACAAACATATTTTTTCTTTGCAACTGTAATGTTTGTAACTTGAATAAGTAATAAATTCAGAGTAATGTAACATTAAGCAGTAGTTACATTTACAATTTTGTGGCTTCCCATGGCCCAAATTTGACTAACAGTCTTATTCCCATGACCATCAATAACTGGAGGTCTACAGTGAGAGTTGGGTGTAGGTTCTGGTTGCTCTTCAGTGGATCCTGTAATCATAAAAATGTCTGCATGTGCGGCGTGTTTGTTTTTCCTGTCGTGGGGCCGCGGTGGGAACCCCGCAGCTATGTCAGCGCCCATGTGAGCGTAAGGGTAGGGATGATTTTCACATCAGCTGCTCACAAATGACCTCCAGCGCCACCACAGCGACAACAGACTCTAATTAGGTGGCGCTCGGAGCGTACGTGTGAGAGAACGGAATGAACGTTTAAAAATGCGCGTTTGGCCATCTTCTTTTCCACAAAAACAGGAAATGTGGACAGCGTGTACCCAACTGTTGCGAACTCGTGCACGAATGTAATTTTCCATTTGGGGTTGGACAGAGTCTTCATCACACGTAGCTTCACTTTTTGTGAACATTCCATAGCAGAACTTTAGGGGGTTTTTCCCTCTCCATTCTGGGAGGAATCACCTAAACAGAGCAGATGGGATATAATCACATCTTTTTTTATTTTACCTGCATGTTGAATCCTCTTTGGCATGTCTGGGCTTCGCCTTTTGATATCTCCATCAAAAGGAACGGACTCGCCGTCTAGCCAGCTCACAGCGGATCACGGGTTTAGTCTTTTATTGTTCTCTGTAAGACTCCATGTGTCGGATCTAATCGTGTTTAAGAGCTGACTTTTAAGAGCTTTCTGCAGCTCGAGGCTCGTAAAGAACAACAACACAAACACATCATCGCGGCGTCCTGGATGTCAGGCAGAGATTTAGAAACGCCGCGTAAAAGTAAGGTTTGACATTTTTGTGAGATGGTGTATCGCCGTTCAGATGATACACCGCATAAGACGGGTGACACACAGTTTCCAGTCATCATAAACTGACTATATAGTTCAAAGTGGATGTATATGGAATGACTAGAAGCTATAGAAAACTTTCCAGCAGCTACAAATAGCTTTATTAGCCCGAACCGATAGAGGATACATGTTCAAACACAGTTAACATGGCTTCCATTGGTAAAGTAGGTTTACTGAAGGAAAATAAAGTTCAATTTATTGATAAGACACACTTTCATTACCGTGTTGTGTCAGCGAGAGTCAAATATAAATGTTAAATCCAGCCTGTTGAGGCTTAAGAGACAAAATAATTGAATTAAACTCCATTTCTAGCCTGTTTTTATCACAAAGTTAATAATATACTTAGCAGAAATGTGTCGGTGTTGTTCCAGCTGTGTTTTCTTACTATTGTGTGTGTGTGTGTGTCACTTCTATTAAATAAAGATTTAGCTTCCTGCTAATGGGTAACCAGGTGTAAACACACAAACTGTAACGCGGCGACATGTGTTCCAGTCTCAGGCTGCTGTCAGACCTGACGTCTGGATAAATAAATCCATGGAACTTCCGTTCATCGACTCTTCTCTGGGTCACCAGGGGCGGGGGGAGGACAGGGTCACTGAGGGGGGAGACTGGAGCTGATCCCAGCTGACAGTAGGTGAGCGTTGGGACACATCCTGGAAAATTTAGTCAGGAAAACTCCCAACCTTTTGTCACGTATTCACACCTACGACCAACGCAGCTTGAATTCAGATTCATCTGAGGGCGGGATCTCATCTCCAACAGAATCGAGAGAAAACGTTCAGAAGTTTCGCAATCAGTGAATCATAAAGAGATTTTCCTTCTGTGTTTACTTGCATTAGTTTTTTCCTGGCAGCTTTCTTTGGGTCTTCTCCTCACACATCATGGTGTCTTGTATTATAGTTCCACCCAATAAACATGACCTGTAATCGTCAAGAGAGTTTGGATATCAAACATTTGGGTTCCACACCTTTAATTGTGGAATGAGTCGACAAACCCGATCAGAAACGACAGGAGGAACAGGATGGATGTTGGACCTGCAGATGTTGGGGTTGTGCACAGAGAGATAGGTGCTGTGGCTGCTGCGTGGCGTTATCATGCGTTTCCACAGACAGCGTTTTGGGTGGATCTCGATTAGCTGGACAGACGGGTGGAGCTCCTCAGCACCCAACAGCTTCTGGTAAACAATAATGAGATGCTCGGCTCTGAAGTCCATCTGCAGGAATCGGACCTGATCCCAGTCCTGCATTTTCCCTCTAAGAACACATTTTAAAGCAATCTACATGAGCGGAGGAAGGTGTGGGAGAAGATTAGATTAGATTTGACTTAGGTTTTATGAGAATGTCAAAAAAATTGAATGGATTTGTTCTAGATTTTCTCTAAATTTGATTCAATTTAGATTTCTAGATCCTGCTGAAGCCACAAACTCCTCCTTGATAATAAAAGCCAAACACTCTTATTCGTTCATTCCCAGCGTGACCTTGTCACATGGGTCACCATTGAGTCTGGATTGATATTTTCACTACAGTGAGCAACCAAGAAGGGCACCAGCTTTATAATGCACTCCTTTCTTTATCCACTTTATGATGTTGTCATCTGTTATTTTACGAACCGGTCCCGAGAATGCCTCTTTTGTTTCAGTGAGTCATATCTTGACTACACAGAGATAAGGGAGACATTACTGAGCACTGAGCTGTTACAGAAGTCTTAAAGTGATTCATTCCCCACCTGCTTCTGTATTTTACCAGCAGGTCACATGACCAACCACATGAGTCAGACAGGAAGTGCTTTCTCCCTCTCAATGTCGTTTCCTCCCAGCACTCCAGGGAAATTTCTCTATGCAGATATTTTTTTTGCTTTCATCCAGAGGTTTTTGACGTGGCCTCAGTAAAGCTGGAGTGAATAATAATCAGAAGAATAAATGATTGTGATACCAGATTGGTGAAGAAGTTGTTTTTGGAAATGCTCCTGCAAAATTTTTTGATTTCAGCTCAGAGAAATTTACAGCAGAAAATTTCACAATTTCAAAATTTGCAGCTATTTTTGTGCATTAATGGATGAACATAAAATTCACAAAACTGTTGAACTTTATCGGCAACAGCCTGACCGTCATGCTCACAGTGCTAATGCGCTACGCTAGGTTTAGCTGATAGTACTATTTTAATAAGTTTAGGAGAAGATCATGAGCTGTGTAAGAATAAATGCTAGTCATCATGTACAAGTATGTAAAACTAAAAATCAACACTGACTATTGTCGTCATGGGAAAATAAACAGAAGGAGAAGTTTGTCCTATCCATCCACCCCCACCTCCTCCAAATGTGACTTGTGTCGCTATTTTTACCAAATCAGCTGACGTGACTCATCATAATTCGAGCTACTGGTGAATTCAAGTGTTTTTATTGCAGATTCATCTTAAAATAACTTTAATCTTTTATGCAAAAATGAAAAGACGAAGACGTTTGGTTCTGCAGGTAAACAGGAATTCAAGATTCAGTCCGTGTTTCCTACGGGTATGCAGGACAAAACAATCCCCCAGCTGTGAACGGATTGTCAGGAAGTCGGGTTCGCTCGAGGTCAAGATCTGACCCGGTTTTCTGAATTGCATGGATTTGTGTGATTGGTTGAACTTGTTACTTGTCAGGAACAGGAAACACTTGAAGGCCGAGACGAAAGACGAAAAGTCTGTCACGTTGGTCTCAGGCCGGAAACAAGAGTCACACACATTAGGGAAGCAGCAACCCAAGTTTTATGTTGTTGTCTTTTGAGGGTTGGGTTTGTTTAGTCAGTGTCGTCATGCAGAACGCACTATATAATAAAAGACTTCATCAAAAGTCATGTAACAAAACCCTCTTTGTGTCTAGAAACTCCTCTAATAGCAGCGTTTCTGTAACTATATTAAAATGTTTAATATATTTAGAAGTTTAACAGCTGACCTGTAGAGTTAAAGAGGTGAATACATGACAGCTGCAGCCGGGACGGGTCTAATACCTGCAGACAGTCAGGAATGACACCTTTGTGTGCCTTCCTGATTGGAAACAAAAATATTTTGAGTCTGCATCTCAGTTTTCATCCAAATCACATAATAACCTGTATGATTTCAGAGGCAGTAAAAATGAAAAACAGATGAGAGCAATTGTCGTTGCTGAACAGCCTCTGAAGGCCGATTTATCGATTACAGCCCACAGATTTTTACGTTTCGTCTTCAGCCTGAGCAGTGATGGAGCATTCTCCCCCCCCCCCCATTCAACGCGGAAACTGTTCAACATCTGTGGAAACGTAGATGAATTCAGCAGATCTGCTGGCGATGGATGGGCTCGCGCTCGGATTTTTGATATTTCTTGCATCCATGGGAAAGTTTCTACCACAAAAACGCACATTATTCAAAATATGCGACAGGTTGTGGAACGATATGTTGAATTTAGGGAAAATTGGTGATGACAGTCACGTGTTAGCGAGATGGGATTGTGATGAATCATCCTCTGAACCTCAGGGAGCATGAAAGATTGAAGCATTTCTTAATATTTAGGTCAATTTGAATTAAAAACTCACACACATCAACTTAATATGAATGAATGAGTGTGATTAAACTAATCTAACATCCATTCGTCAGTTTGACAGCCACAGATTTCCACGAAATTTGATAGGAAGATGGATTTTGGGTTTGAATGAGAGAAGATCCCATAAAGGAGCCGATCCAAGATTGTTCAGTTTCTCTGGGAATGATTGAAAAATAAAATAAAATAAAGACGCTACGGATTTAGAACTGCATTCACGATCCGGCATCTCTGTGGACAGTCTCCATCCTCAACAGGCCTTAAAACAAAGCTACGCTAATAATTATCACTCCACGTGTTTATGGGAAGGAAATAAGCCAGAACGCTTTCTTTTTTTCCAGCTCTGAATGCCGGCAAGTGGTTTTAATTCTGCTGCAGCATCTTATAAAATCTGTTGTTGCTGTGCTGTTTGGGCCGGAGGAAGACGCTGTAGAGAACTCCTGATTGGTTGAACCCAACCGGGCACCAACACCCAAAAAGCAATCAATCAAATTATAGATGAGACAGTTCATGAAGTTCAGTTTGTGATGCATCTTTTCACACTTTTGCTGATGATACCACATTTTTTAAGCGGCTTTCTCAAGTTCTATTGTCGTAAGACGATGCTTCACACCAGATTGTCTTTCTGTCTTCACAGCGTGCCTCTTTCGCTTCAACGTCCTATCGCTGGTTTACTTCCTCTTCCTGCTGCTCCTGCCATGGTTCCTGTGCCCCAACAAGCACACGATCAGAGGTAAGACCGTCTCCTCCAGTCGACGTAACGTCACCACCCACTGGTTTTCATTCTCGCACGTGACTTGTGCTTTTGCTCGCACATGTTTGTTGGTTTCGAAACAAAAAAAAACAACACAAAAACTACTGACAGGATTTCCATGGAACTGGGTGGGTGTAGACGTGGATTCAAACTGACTTTGGGTAAAGCTTGATCGATTGAAGGAGACTCTACCCACGCCTGACGCCTGACAGACTTGACCCAGGGTGAAAAGTATGTTTACATATCTGTCACCCTTTAATCCGACTGACAGATGTTTGTGAGTTCTCGTTTTCAGTGTTTATGTTGATAAGTGGTGATTTCTTTTTTTGCAAAGTGCTGAGCGGACACTTTATTTACTTGACTCTTTAGCGGTTTGCTAAATTAAACGTCAGGAGTGAAGGATCACCCACCCGTACCTTCAGGCAGTGTTTGTGAACGATACGTGGTGTAAATGTGATTTGTGGTCGTTTATCTCTCTCTGTGCGATAATTTTGGAAGACCGATGGGACATTAAGCTCTGGTATGGATCCAGCCTGGGGGGGGGGAGAATCCAGATCCTTTCTCGTTTTCCTTAATCATGCAGAATTTACTGCAGCAGTCTGTTGTGTGTCAGGCAACATAAACACACAGACTGTTCAGCGTTGGTGGTGGAATGCACCCCACTTAATGCCATCCTAGTTTCCACCAATATTTTCCACAATGAAAGCACTCCCCCTCCCCCCACCGCCAACTCCGTTGTGATCCTCAGTCACAAACACTAACCGGGGAAAAACGCCAGATAATTGTAATTTTTTTTGCCCTTTTTTTTGTCTGCTAATCTTGTATTGAAAATATAAATGCCATCCTAGTTTTCAACAATATTTTCCACAATGAAACCCCCCCACGCCCCCCTCCCCGCCAACTTCATCGTGATCTTCAGTCACAAACACTTCTTCTTCTTTTCCTTTCGGCTTTTCCCTTCAGGGGTCGCCACAGCGAATCAATTTCCTCCATCTAGCCCTGTCCTTTGAATCCTCTTCTCTCACACCAACTACCTTCATGTCCTCTTTCATTACATCCATAAACCTCCTCTTTGGTCTTCCTCTAGGCCTCCTGCCTGGCAGTTCAAAACTCAGCATCCTTCTACCAATATATTCACTATCTCTCCTCTGGACATGTCCAAACCATCTCAGTCTGGCCTCTCTGACTTTATCTCCAAGACCTCTAACATGTGCTGTCCCTCTGATGTACTCATTCCTGATCCTATCCTTCCTGGTCACTCCCAGAGAGAACCTCAGCATCTTCATCTCTGCTACCTCTAGCTCTGTCTCCTGTCTTTTCTTCAGTGACACTGTCTCTAGACCAAACAACATCGCTGGTCTCACCACAGTTTTGTACACCTTTCCCTTCATTTTAGCTGAAACTCTTCTATCACACATCACACCTGACACTTTCCTCCACCCGTTCCATCCTGCCTGGACACGCTTCTTCACCTCTTTTCCACACTCTCCATTGCTCTGGACTGTTGAGCCTAAGTACTTAAAATCCTCCACCTTCTTGATCTCTTCTCCCTGTAGCCTCACTCTTCCACTTGGGTCCCTCTCATTCACACACATGTACTCTGTCTTACTGCGGCTAACCTTCATTCCTCTCCTTTCCAGGACAAACCTCCACCTCTCTAGCTTCTCCTCCACCTGTACCCTGCTCTCACTACAGATCACAATGTCATCTGCAAACATCATAGTCCATGGAGATTCCTGTCTAACCTCGTCTGTCAGCCTGTCCATCACCATGGCAAACAAGAAGGGGCTCAGAGCTGATCCCTGATGCAGTCCCACCTCCACCTTGAACTCCTCTGTCACACCTACAGCACACCTCACCACTGTCTTACAGTCTTCATACATGTCCTGCACCATTCTAACATACTTCTCTGCCACTCCAGACTTCCTCATACAATACCACAGTTCCTCTCTGGGCACCCTGTCATAAGCTTTCTCCAGATCTACAAAAACACAATGCAGCTCCCTCTGGCCTTCTCTGTACTTCTCTATCAACATCCTCAAAGCAAATACTGCATCTGTAGTACTCTTTTTTGGCATGAAACCATACTGCTGCTCACAAATGTTCACTTCAGTCACAAACACTAACCGGGGAAAAAAGCCAGATCATTTTTTAAATTTTTTTTGCCCTTTTTTTGATCTGCAAATCTTGTATTGAAAATATAAAGAGTGTCTTTTATTTTGGTGGGATAAACGTTAAAGAGAGACAGACGAAGTAAAGGGCAAAGAGCCAGGGGGGGGGGGAGTACCGCGAAGGGAAAACCCACTCGCTTGCCAAAACCATGACATACGCACACACACATGTTCACACGCGCGCACACACACACACACACACACACACACACACACACACACACACACACACACACACACACACATCCCACAGAGTTGTTTTAGCTGAGCGTGGAAAAAGAAATGATGAGACTTAATAGAAAGCAGCATCGTTGGCTTGGAGAGTTTTAGTCGTGGTTGGATTCCAACACCTGGCGGACGTTCAAGAATTCAATTATTGCTTTATTTATCGTAGAAATGATGAGTGGGGCAGTCGGACTTATTATCCTTTAGGAGGGGATTAGTGTTTTTAGTGTGAGGTGATGTTTTACCAAACTTTTGGACCAGAAAAACATTCCTCCTCCCCACCTGCTTGTCAGATTTAAATGAAAGCGCTGTCGTCTATTTGATGCTTTGTTTTTTGTGGCAGCATCACATCAAAATATCTCCATCAATTTGGAATAAATTTGGCTTTCCTAGAATTTTTCCTTTTTCCTCCCTTTTCCGAAGATATTGGGTACCGCCGACAAACGAGATGTTTGCTTTTCCTGAAGCTATAATGTGTGAAATGGTTGTGCGGTTGTGTGTGAAAGGACCCAAAAAGATGGTGAACCAGGCCAGAGGAAGCTGTGGTGGTGGTGGTGGTGGTGGTGGTGGGGGGGGCCTGGAGTGATCTTGGGGATGGGGAGGCCAAAGACTAATGGAACCATCAAGCAGTTGGTTCAGGATGGCTGGCGCAGGATTACAGGTCATTGGGCTGAAACCACCTCCACCTATTGTTAACTTTAAATGCATAACAGCCTCACTTGGAGCTGGGCGGGGTCCAAAAATCAATCTGCCAATCAGAGCGAGTTCCACGTCTGGATGTGACATCATCAGACCAGATGCTTTCTGCAAAAAAACTGCATTCAGAAACTTTTATCCGATGAGAAAAAAAAAAGACGAGAAGGCATCCAAAAAATACATTAAAGACGCATTTTTTGGGCATGCAGCCGTGTTTTTGGTTCTTCTTATCGGGTTGGGTTGGGGTGAATTCCATCGGGGTTGGGCTGGAAACACAAACAGCCGGGAAAAATAACCCGGCACGCCTCAGGCTAATCCCTATATGTTTATTATGAGTGTGTTTTATTTCCTTCACCTGTAGAGACAAGGGATGAAACATGGATTAGTTAATCCTAAAGGATTCCAGCTTTTGAATTCCCACTTTTCCCTCCGCTTTGTCTTGCAGGCCACACGGGACGGTTCATCCGCGCCGTGTTCGGCACCAGCCTGCTCTTCGTTGTTTGTCACATCTGCTTCCAGACGGTGCTCTACACGTATCCCCCGCTCAACATCGCAATAGGCGATAACTGTTCACGATTGGATGTCATCAGCCGACACATAGGGCTGTCCAGGTATGATGCGTTCAGGTGTCCACGCTGCTGTCTCTGACGCTTAGAGGCTGATTTGGGGAATAGGGGGAAACATGTTTGTCTAGAGGAAACACCGCCGTGTGACATAAATCAAGAGCAGATGGATCTTACTTCCCTCAAACACACTCACACACACACACACACACACACACACACACACACACACACACACATACAATAAACATATTATTTTCACGCTGAACTAAACCGTGTGGAATGTGTGACATCATCGTTCGGCGTGCAGGACGTGTTTGATTCGCCCCTCGTGCGTTTGTCCCGCAGGCTTCCCCTGGACGATCCCTGGAGCGTGTTACGTCTGCTCTGCCCCGACCTGGGTGTGTGTGTGGTTGCCCTAGCGACCATCATCCTCTGCAGCCGATTGGTCAGGAACAGAGAAATGGTGGCGGCCGCCAACATCACATCGGTGAGTCGCGGTGTGTCCGTTTTTGTGTGTGTTTTTTTTCTTTCTATGAATTGCTTGCGTACGTTGCGTCACGCCTCTCCACCTGCGGCGCGTCGTCTCCATCTGAGGCCACTTTGTTCATCAGGGAAGCTCGAACGTCCTGATTGGTCGGAGTGAGTTTCCAGTGGGCCAGATGGTCGTGATTGCGTCGTGTGTGGCGAGAAACATCTGATGGTTCCCCCTTGATTTCCCTCGGCGTGGGCCGTACGCCACGAGTCAACGTTCTTTCTTACACGGAACAGCTTGTTTCTGGTTAGACGGGGAACTCTTCACCGATGACACGTAGTCCTCAACTTACAAACACAATCGGTTCCTGAGTTGAATTGTTCTTTCAGTCTATAATCATTGCTTGAGGTCATTTGAGTGTCCACTCTGTTGAACGATTTGACGTGTTCCACACACATTCTCTCACATACGTCACATTTCGTTGAAGATTGATGGGTTAGCGTTGGGGTCAGGTGATGTCATACTTGATGCTTGAAACTGACTGAATGAATTATATCTAATAGCTGTAACGGGCGGCGTTTTGCACCAATTTTCGGACACGCTTGCACACGCGGCGCGCTGGAGTCGAGCGTGAAAACATGAAGGATGATGAAGGAGCCTCTGGGGAGGAGGGCGATCTGGCTTTATAACCAGGAGGGACAACTAAACGCTGCGTCCAGCTGCACAGCGTCACCGCACAGATTTAGTAACACGGTCGGATCGCGAACTGAACTTTCTGAACTGTAACCCCCCCCCCCCCCCCCAGGTGACCGACAGGACCACGAACCCTCCAACCTGGAGGAAGTCGTGCCTAGAAGAGCGGTGTGTGTGTTGTTCACCTGAATATCCCAATAAAAGCACCACATAAAGGAAATATTAATTGATTATTGGCTTCTATTATTCCAGATTATTATTATTATTAGTATGTTATTATTTTTTTTATGGGGGGGGGGTGAGTTAGCATGCCATGGCTGATATTCCTGTCTCAGTAATAAGAAGCATCAGATCTTTGCCACCTGTTGCTGCATATCTGTGTGTCTCGTGTGTGTGTGTGCGTGTGTGTGTGTGTGTGTGTGTGTGTGTGTGTGTGTGTGTGTGTGTGTGTGTGTGTGAACACAGTTGTTGGCCCACTGCAGTTATTTTTAAGCCTGTTTATAATTCCATGATGGAATCTGATTCTGAACCTGTAATCTTTAACGCTGAGCAGTGACAACATGCGGTAAAGACAGGTGGTGCGATCCAATGCATTAAATCCCTGCTGCACAATAAATAATCAATCATTTACCATTTTTTTATTGATTGTGAATCCAAAAATCATCAAAACATCGAACCCCTGCTCCTGATTAGACCTCTTTGTTCTCCTGATGTCACCGAGCAGCGAATCGTCTGTGATGTGAACTGGAAAAAGTTTAAGCATCGTAAAAAGGAAAAATGCAGTTGACAGATTTTATTCATACTTTGTGTCAGATGGAATTCCGTAGCTTCGTTTTCCAGATTTCGGCTAAACCGACTGTAATATAAGTCCATTTTTTCCACCTCAGCTGGAAGACGACCCCATGGACGAGGAAGAGGAGGAGGAGGAGGAGGAGGAGGAGGAGGAGGAAGAGGAAGAAGAGCCATCGGGAGGTGAAGACGAAGACGAGGCGTCGTTGCCCGGTGACCCTGAGGAGGAGGTTTCCACGGCAACCAAAGCCAAGCAGCTGGCGGAGCGTCTGAAGGCCACGGCTCGGAAAGTTCTGCGGGATCTGGGGAGAATCTTGGCCGTCAGCCTGCTGGCGTTAGCCGGTACGTTCAGTTTAACATAAATTATAATCTGAGATTTTATTTTTCTACATCGACCTCCTCTCCTTCCTTCCCTCCCCGCAGGCATCACGCTGCCGTCGGCTTTCTCAGCCATCTACTTCCTGCTTTTCATCGGCGTCTGCACCTGGTGGGCGTGCCACCTTCCCATCAGCCACCTGGGCTTCAATGCGCTGTGTGTGATGGTGGGCTTCTTCACTTCTGGTCACATGGTTTGCCTTTACCTGTACCAGAGCCTTCTGGCCCAGGCCCTCTTCCCCCCACACAGCCTGTGGGCCAGGTAAGACAGGAAAAGTGGCTTTATTTATACAAACCCACTGGGTGTGACCGGCACATGGATTCTATTCGGCGACTGCGAGTTCTGCCGCTTGGTTCAGATGGCGAGGCGGAATCTGCAGGAACAGCTGCTGGAGTTCCGTTGGAAAAACAGGAGGGAGGGAGAAACGCATCAGCTGATTGTAGCGTCCAGTGTGATGAAAGTCTTTAATCAGACGAAAGAGTTTCATGGGGGGGGGCTTTCCATAAAAGACCATCAAACTCATCTTTAATTGGCGGTGATTTACCGGCTCCATCGTCACTTAGTTTAATTACTTTCCAACGTGATTAACGAACAAAATGCAAGAGTTCAACTTGTTCTGACGTCCTGTTTCTGCATTTTCCCTGATGATGTTAGTAAAATATTATCAGTATCCGTAACAGACATCTGTCCAGGTGCAGGAATTCATCATGTTTGTGTCACAAACTTCATTTTACCAACCGTTATCCCGTATATCACATGTGTCAAACTCTAAGGCCCGGGGGGGCCAAATGTGGCCCTCCACATCATTTTATGTGGCCCACGAGAGCATAAAAGGTCAGAGTGGCCCTTGGTGAAAATGAGTTTGACACCCCTGTTTTATATAATCAACCAGATAGTCTCTATCATGAAGCCTTAACATGATGTCTGTTCTGTTATCTGTATATTATCACATCTTTTCCGTGTTCAAGAACAAACTCTTCATGTTTTTGTCGACCTTTCTTTCTCATTTATCACCATTCACAAACATCACTTCCTGGTTCTTATGCTTTTTAAAAAAACATTTTTTTAATCTAAACTTGAAACTCCAATATTTTTGCCATCACAAACGTGAAAGTGTCAAAACTTTTCTGTCATTTTTCACTCAACAGCATCGTTTCCATAAATCCTGCTGACGGCGGCTGTTATTCTCAGGCTAATTGGCACAATCGTGTTACATTCCCAGCCTCAGATAAGGGTTTGCTTTGCCTTACAGAGTTAGTTGAGGGGTTATAACTTCAAAAAGCAAGGCTGAGATTATACAATGGCTTAAATAAACAGTCTGAGATAAAGTGTGGTTCCAGGGTCAGGAGCTTAACTTCAGGTTGAGATGATGCGAAACATTTTTACATTGTGATTTTTTACGGTTTTCCGAGCTGCATTGTTTCATGATGTCGTTCATAAAGTTAACACTTCAATCTAAAAACAAGAGTGTGTGTGCGTTCAGGTATAAAGAGATCAAGATAAAGAAAACAGAAGTGTGTGACTTGGAGGAGAGGAATGTGAGGAGGACATGTGATTTCTAGGCGGGGTATGTGTGGAATGATGCTAACAGCTAATGCTACGACCTTGCTGGCTGAACTTAAAGATGAACTAGCAGAGCAGCATTCCTTCATCTCCTCGATCACCTGTGTGTCGTCATCACTTCAATATCAAACCTGTCTCACCTGACGTTTACCTACAGTCAAGGGACAGCGGTTCCTATGGCGACAGTAGAAGAGGCTAACGCACCTAGCGAATACAAAAGGTTAAAGGTGACGCGAACAATGTCGTCTGAGGTCTTTAAATACATGGAGAGTTTTTCATTTCTCTGTTTTTCTTCCTCTTTGTTTCATTTCTCACTCTACTGGCAGCTACACTGCCCCCTACTGTTTCTGGTGGTATTGCTCAATTTCATCTCGCCTGTATCGTTTTTGAAAATTTACAAAATATGATTGAAGTCTTTAACATTGAGCATAATTTATTCTCAAAATGCTGTAAATATCTCAAATAAATTACGGAACTTTGAAAAAGACAGTTTATTTGATGTATTTCTTTCCTCGTTGGGTTCCGGTTGACATTCAGTCGGTTTACTGGCTGGAAAACAAAAACGATCTTTTACAACGTCTCTCCTTCAATCCCAATTTATTTAACTGACAACCCGTCCAGATCACAAGACTGGATTTAATCCTATCCTCTCTAATCTGATCTAATCCGTTGTTTTCTAGACTCTTCGGTCTGAAGGACTTCATCATACCCGGAAACTGCTCCTCGCCTTACGACCTCAACCTGAACACCCGTCACGATTGGCCCGTTTATGTCAATCCAGGAATACTGTTCCTCCTCTACGTTGCCATAGTAACTGTTCTCAAGACAGGGTGTCACGTTTCACCTAAACAGGTATCTGTTACTTCATTAATACAGAATTTAATTGTCATGATAACATAATTTTTATCTTGATTTTTATCCCTGTGGGTTTATTTTAAATAAAGTCTCCTAAAAGCGGATTGATTACAGATCTTCCCAAAGGGGGGCGGGGGGTCATTGGAGTGTTCAATGTTTATAATTGTATTTCACCTGCAAATTAGCAAGCAGGCAACAAAAACAACAACAAATTGTTTGTTTGTTGTTTGTTCTGTTTTTGCGTCGCAGGTGGAGAAAGATACGAAGCAGGTGAAGACGGAGGCGTTACAGGAAGAGATGGTGGAGCTGAGGTCGTGGACTGAACCCAAAGAGAGCTACGAAGACGACACACAGGTATATACTCCAAAAAAAATCTGTGTAAGCAGTATTGACGGAGGCGGAGCTTAGGCTCTGACGTGTGTGAGGGGCGTGGCTTTGGAAGGTTGTCCTCTGCTTGAGTCGTGGAGTGGCTTCAGGGGGAATTACTTCTGATTTCCATTTCCGATCGTTAAACACGAACTGTTTATCGTATTTCTGACCCCTCAAGTCATTAGAAAATATAAAATAAATATTAAACTTTAAATGTTTATTTATTTTCAGCTCATGCTCCTGTCGATGGGATCGGAGAGCAGTCGAGGAGAAGCTGCAGAGACTCATCCAGATCTGGGTCAGTGGCGTTCCGACAGCTTTACTAGTCACTCTACTACTGCCCTGTTTACGCTTGAGCCCATAAATGGGAGTGGAGCTGCATCGCAATCAATCAAAAAGGGACGTTTATTTACAAAGGACCACCATTGTCTCCAGCAGATACAGGCGGCGGCGCCCCCGTCCGCCAGCGGAGCGAAAGTCCGTTCTTCCTGTTGGGGAAGGTGGTGATGCAGCAGAGCTACGTCTGCGCTCTCATCGCCATGATGGTAACCGTTCCAATCCAAACCGTGACATCCTGGTGGCTCACCACCGATGCGTGGCGTTCCCGTCGTCACGCCTTGTCTTTCCCCTTTTTTCGGTCCAGGTGTGGAGCATCACGTATCACAGCTGGTTGACCTTCGTGCTGCTGCTGTGGGCGTGTCTCATCTGGATCCTGCGTGCCAGGTAGAGTTATAAATTTTTCACCTTTCAAAAAAAGTCGGACGCGTCCGTCCCCGTGCCTCGATTGTCTGAAAATCCAGCGCGCTTGTCCCGTTGTCCAGACGACACGCCGCCACGCTTTGCTCGCCGTTCATCCTGCTGTACGGCGTGGCGCTGTGCTGCCTGCAGTACGTCTGGGGCATGGAGCTCCAGCCGGAGCTGCCCACCACCGTGGGAACCATGAGCCTCAGGCAGCTGGGGCTGGACCGGGCCCAGTACCCCTGTCTCAGACTGGGAGCTATGGTAAGATCGCCCCCCGCCCTCCTTCCTCCATCAGCTTTTCAGGAATTACACCAAACCGAGTCATCGCGCTCTATGTTTCTCCATGCATCTCCGTTATTTTTTGCAGCTTCTGTTCACGTTGACCTTCTGGCTGCTGGTGCGTCAGTCAGTGAAGGAAAACTTCAGCTTCAAGAGGAAGATGGTCGCGCCGCTGGAGGAAGTCACCACAGGAGGTCAGACATGAAGTCACTTTTTTTTTTTAAGCGTTCTTTACAAACTTTAAATCACACCAAGAATATTCCATTCAATCTTTCCAACCCCCCTCTTCCTCGTCTTCCTCGTCTTCCTCGCTGGCAGAAGAGGCGGCCGGAAGCGAGTCGGTGCTGAAGGTTCTCGGGGGCATGGTGATGAGCTGCTACGCCAAATACTGGATCTACGTGTGTGGAGGGATGTTCATCATGGTCTCCTTCGCTGGGAAACTGGTCGGATACAAGATCGTCTACATGCTGCTGTTCCTGATCTGCCTGTGCCTCTACCAGGTGGGGGGGCAGGCGATGGGTTTATTTTCTAGAAGCGTCGGTATCTTACCGACATCCTCCTGTCTCTCAGGTGTACTACTCTCTGTGGAGGCGTCTGCTGAAGCTCTTCTGGTGGCTGGTTGTGGCCTACACCATGCTGGTTCTCATCTCCATCTACACCTACCAGTTTGAGGACTTTCCTGGTTACTGGAGGAACTTCACTGGTTTCACGGAAGAGCAGTAGGTTCTTCATAGAACAGACCCCCCCCCCCTGCTTCTGTTCCAGCGACAAACTTGTGATTCTAAATAGAAAATATTTACTTATGTATAATAATTCTTTCCTTTTAATCCTTATTCTTTTATTCATGATCATCTTCTTTGGTATCAAGTATTATAAATACTAGATACCAGATAAATACTAATTAAACTTTATTTTATTTTAATTTTTTTTTAACATATTTATTTATTAAACTTTTTTTACTTCATTGATCCCCGTAGGGAAATTATTATATTTATTATTAAAATATCAACATAATGTTATTATAATAATTCTTTTACCTTAGATCTTTTAGTAAGAATAATTATTATGTAATTGTTGGTATTATAATATAATTTTTTTATAATTATTATTTAGAATGCTCATATTTAACTGTAAATTGTACATATTTCCTCAAATATAATAAATTCACGGAATTTAATTTAATTTATAATACTTATAATAATAATAATACTTATATTGGTTTGGTAAATAATTTTCATAGTTAGAATACAGTATTTTATAAGTAAAAAAACAGATACTACAGAATTTTATTTTAGAATTAAAACAACTTTACCATAAATAAACAACTATTATATATTATATATAAAATGAGGTCCACCTTTAGCTGCTGCTTCGTTTAAGTGGTAAATTAAGGCCTTTAGATTCGCCTTCAGGATTCATGGCAGAAATAAACTACAGTATAATAAAGATAGTTAAATAATGAAGGTGTGACGGCGACGCCCTGTCCTCCTCAGGCTCTCAGCCGTCGGTCTGGAGACGTTTGCTCTGTCCGAGCTCTTCAGCAGCATCCTGATCCCCGGCTTCTTCCTGCTGGCCTGCATCCTGCAGCTGCACTACTTCCACAAACCCTTCATGAGGATCACCGACCTGGAGAACGTCACGCCTCTACACAACAAGTAAACGCCACATCTTCCACCTTCCCACCTGGAGGTTCGGTCTGTTTCCGTCCGCGTCACCTCCATCGTCTTCCTCCAGGAGGAAGAGCAGCGAGAGGGCGGAGCTATCGGGCTCCGGGAACGTCGGGGAGAACTTCGAGGAAGAAGACCTGCTGACGAACGTCGACGAAGAATCCGAAGATGAAAGTAAAAACGCCTTCAGGTTGATGGGATGCGTTGGTTTGGCGAAGCGATCCTTCATCCTCTCCTCTTCCTCCCTCTTCCCTTCATCCAGTGGAGCCGGTGCCCAGTAAATGGGGCCTGGTGATGGACCGGCTCCTGGTTCTGTCCAGAAGGTTCTCCGACAACCTCACCAAAGTCCAGGTGTTTCTCTGGAGGCTTCTGGAGCTGCACATCCTCAAACTGGTGGCCTTTTTCTCAGTCTGGGTCGCGCTGGAAGAGGTAATTCTGACACAAACGTGTTGATTTACAAACGTTCCATCCTGACCCGGCGTCCTGTCCGCAGCCGTCGGTGATGAACCTGGTCCTGGTGGTCCTGTGGTCCCTGGCGATGCCTTACAGCCGATTCCGGCCCATGGCGTCCTGTCTGTCCACGGTGTGGGCGTGTGTCATCATTGTGTGTAAGATGCTCTACCAGCTCAGCGTGGTCAACCCGGTGGAGTACTCCAGCAACTGCAGCATGGTAAGACACGCGCGCACACGCTAGCGTGACCATCCCGCGTCTTTAAAAATCGCCCTCGGTGGTCGATGGACTCTGCGTCTGCAAATAAAAGGAATTTACGAGGTAACAGTCCTGATAGGGAACAGGAGTGTTTCCATTCCGCTCCGGTTCCGTCTCCAAACTCTTCCATAGAGGAACATTTCATCTCGAGATGGAAATTCTGCCTCGAGTGACAAATATTGATGAAAAACATGAGGAAAGCAATTGTTGTCATTTTCCTTTTTCGCTAAACGTGTTCCAGATGAACCTTTAATCTGTTTCTATGTTTAATCGGCAGTGGGACGCTTAAATAATTTAGGCATTTTCCGCACTATGAGACACACGTAACGCCTTTAATTTTCACTTATAAACCTTATAATCCAGTAGGGTTTCGTGATCGTACTAATGAACTTTTCATGAAATCAAATCTATTGAAAGTTGGAATGATTTGGAAGACTAATTTAAGTTGATAAAAATTCTGTCTAAATTTGAGAAAGAAAAAAAAATCAAGTTAATTAATGGTTATAAATGTTTGCTGAGGTGAAGTCATTGGTCAATAATTCAATTTACGTGAATGTTGTCAAAAAACGAAAGAATGTTGAAATTGTTGTTGTGATTAAGGTGATTGATTGAAGGTGCGCCTTATAGTCCAGTGCGCCTTATAGTGCAGGAAATGTTATAATTAGATGAGGGTGAATTGGATGAAGGAGTGAAACCAGTTCTCCTCTATCGGTGACAGCCTTTAATGAATGAAACCAACCTGCTGCCGGAGGAGATGATGAACTCGTCTCTGTACCAGGAGCCGGTGGATCCGGCTCGATGGTTCGGCATCAGGAAGGACGCCACCGTCCTGGGATACAGCAAGGTAAGCGTTCAAGCTCTCTGTTATTACCGATCAATCGATTGATATATCGATACACAATGACGTCCCGATTGTTCCTTTCCAGAACCATCTGATCGTGCTGATGCTGTTGGTGTTCGAAGCCACCGTGTATCGCCACCAGGCCCACCACTACCGCCAGATCCAGCGCTCCCCTCCCACCATCCCCGCTCTTTTCCCATCAGCCACCAGGGACACCCTGGACCGGGGTCTGGTCTCCTGCCTCAAGTACCTCCTCAACTACGCCTTCTACAAGTTTGGATTGGAGGTGATCTTCTTCCCTCCGGTCCTCCTCCAGAAGAGTTGCTGTTTGGATTGTAATCCTCGTAATCCCATTCCCAGATTTGCTTCCTGATGACGGTGAACGTGATTGGCCAGCGGATGAACTTCCTGGTGATCATCCACGGCTGCTGGTTAGTCGCCATCTTGGTGAGGCGGCGGCGGGCGGCCATCGCCCGGATCTGGCCCAGATACTGTCTGTTCTTGTGCATCTTCATGATCTACCAGTACCTCCTGTGTGTGGGCATCCCGCCCGCCCTCTGCATAGGTGAGTCCTGACTCCGCCCGCCTGAAGGTGCGCCGGCGCAGGCAGGGAGGGTAACTAACTGCCCTCCTGCTGTGCTGCACGTCTAGACTACCCCTGGCGGTGGAACACTCCGGTACTGATGAACTCCGCCCTCATCAAGTGGATCTATCTGCCCGACTTCTACACCGTACCCAACTCCAAAAACCTCATAGGTCAGAGTCCGTGCATTCTTTCTTGTTTCCGTAGCAACGGGATAACATCTTCATAAACAGCTGAAGAAGATGGAGAGTGATGATGATGGAGTATTACACATGTGTGAAACTCACGGCCCGCGGGCCAAATATGGCCCTCTGCATCATTTAATGTGGCCCTCCGAGAGACTTATAGGTTAGAGTGTTTAAAAATAGATATACAGTACATTATAGTTTTTTCTGCACAACTGTAATATTAGTGACTTAGATTACATTGAGTTACATTTACTTACATTTATAAGTTACATTGGGGACAGCCGTTACGCTGACGTGGCCCTCGGTGAGTGTGTGTGTGTGTGTGTGTGTGTGTGTGTGTGTGTGTGTGTGTCCACAGCCGACTTCGTGCTGCTGATGTGTGCGTCGCAGCAGTGGACGGTGTTTGCGTGCGAGCACACGGAGGAGTGGATGGTCCTGGCGGGCGAGAACACGGACGACCCCGAACCCATGGAGGACCGGCTCTTCAACCCGGCGCCCAACTTCATCAACTGCAGGAGTTACCTGGACATGGCGAAGGTCCTGGCGTTCCGTCACCTCTTCTGGTTCGTGCTGTCCGTGGTGTTCATCACCGGCGCCACCAGGATCTCCGTGTTCGGTCTGGGCTACTTGCTGGCCTGCTTCTTCTTCCTCCTGTTTGGGACCAGGCTGCTGGTCAAACCGTCCAGGACCCGCCTCGCCCTCTGGGACTGCCTCATCATCTACAACGTGGGGGTCATTATATCTAAAAACATGCTGTCGGTAAGGGCGCAGCTCGCCGTTTGATGCCACTGCATGCGTGTGTGTGTGTGTGTGTGTGTGTGAGTAAAACAGCTGATTGTGTGCGTTTCAGATCCTGGCGTGTGTGTTTGTGTCGGAGATGCAGAAGGGCTTCTGCTGGGTGATCCAGCTGTTCAGCCTCGTCTGCACTGTCAAGGGGTATTACGACCGTAAGAGCGTTCATATATCAGAAATTCAAGCTTCGCAAACGTTTTTACAGCCCGTAAATATCGTTTATCCTCGTGTTTGTGTTGTTCTGCCCCCCCCCCCCCAACAGCGAAAGCAGTGAGCCATAAGACCTGCAGCCTCCCGGTGGAGGAGGCCGGCATCATCTGGGACAGCATCTGCTTTCTGTTCCTGCTGCTGCAGAGGAGGGTCTTCCTCAGTTTCTACTTCCTGCATGTGGTGGCGGAGCTGCAGGCGTCTGCAAAGCAGGCCTCCAGGTACGACGGGATTATTATTAATGGATTAAGGGAATAAAAATGCATCTATTTCAATGCATTCTTTCACAGTCAATTATTTTATTTGTTCAGAAGCTTAAATAAAATTAGCGTGCATAGATTGCCGTTTGGCAGCTACAGCTTCTAGTTTGTGCCGTTTATTGATCCCCATACTCTTATTTTCATTAGATGTTGGGAATAACGATCATTTAAGAACAGATTATATCGCTCAACACAAATCGGATGATAAATACTGTAATTACTGATGACTGCGGCTTCGAAAACACGTTAAATGTCGATTGTCTCGTCCTCCCAGGGGCTTTGAGCTCTTCAGGGCCAGCATCGTGAAGAACATCAAGTTCCACCAACAAGCCGAGAAAAAATCTCTGTCGCAGCTCAAGAGATCGTAAGTGACGCTTTTGTGAGAAAAACTTTGAGAATTAATGTAAATTTAAAAATAATTGTAAATATTTCAGCCACTGAATTGCATATATATTTATTTTGCATTTTTGATTTTGCACCAACGGTAAAAAAAATGTCATTGGCACAAACTTTCAAGATTGTCAAAGAATCAACCCTAATAACTGATTTTTACACTGAAAGCCATCAAAATTTAAAAAAAAATTTTTTTTAATCCAAATTTTACATTTTCAGAATTTCAAAAGTCAAATTTTTAACTTTTATCTAATGCAAACACTCATTATCTGTCATATCGTTGTTTGTATTTAGTGCTGGTCAGCTAATGATAGCACGCTAACTCTAAGATTAAAAACAAACCAGAGGCATGTCCACATACTTTTGGCCATGCAGCGTATTCAGTATGAGCAAATGTTGGAAAATTAAAAAATAAATATTTCTATGCATTCATCAGCCGTTATTTTGCTTATGTCATATTCCAGCTATGTTTGTAATCATTTCTCTTTTATAATCTTTTATTTACTTTATTTACTGTATGTTCATGCAAAACTTGTATGAATGTCAATCCATCATCACACGCACAGACAAGCCGTGATGTCATCTGCTAATAGTGTCATGTTTGACGTGTTTCTGAGCTCGTTCAGTTAGCCTCCAGGTAATAGCCTGATCCCTGCTGTCGTTTCTTCTTTCTCTTCTTGTCGTCGTCTGTCAGGATGCAGAGAATTCGCTCCAAGCAGCAGAAATACAGAGACGGACCCAAAACAAGTGAAGATCCCCCCCAAAGTCAGGCTGTCGGTACGACCGACTGGTTTAATGTTTGCCACCAGAGAAGCAGTCAGTAAACCTGATCCTCATTAACTTGTGTCTACCTGCAGCCTTCAGGCTAAATGGTGTCAGTGTGTAAACACCAAACCAGGAAGTGGAGTTTTACTTAAGAATATATTTATCCACAAGAGATCTTCAGGGGAAAATTTAGATTCCACAATTATTTTGTCTCATAAAACTATTTCATTCATCTTTCCTTTTATTCATCATATATTCCTTCGGGATTGTCCGACTTCTCTTTCTTTTTTTTCGTCATTCTGCGTTCATCTGATTGCGGTCGTTGCTTCCCTTCTTTTCGTTTCCTCACAGAGACGCAGAAAGACAAGAAGAAGTCCAGAAAGAAGAAGTGGCACCAGCCGTGGTTGGACCACGCAACAGGTATGAAGCGTTCCACACGTGAGAAGAATACGATGGTGGAAAACCTCATCCTGATCATTAATAATTGTGGTGTATCCTCGCAGTGCTCCACTCAGGAGAGTACTACCTGTTTGAATCAGACAGTGAGGATGAGGAGGAGCAACAGTCTGAAGAGCAGAAGCCTCAGAAACAGACGGCCAGTCAGGTCCGACAGGACCGAGTCACAAAACACACTCACTTCTACATGTTGAAACATCGGTTTATAAAATAGGACAGAATTGTCAGCGATGCTCGAGTCACATGATTTGTTTGTTGTGTTGTTTACCCCCCCCCAGCTGGCGTACCAGGCCTGGGTGAGCAGCGTGAAGACGGCTCTGAAGGAGCGTCAGAAACGCCAGAGGCCGCTCAGGAGGACGGAGAGAAAGGGGAAGAAACGAGAAGGAAGGGCGGATTCAAAAAGGGAGCCTCTGCCCGGAGGTAAAAAATCCTCCAAACGCCATAGCAACGGTTGATGCCTGTAGCACCGTCTCCTAGTTACACATAAAATAAACATATAGTTGTTTTTTTGAAGGTGCGCCTTATAGTCCAGTGCGCCTTATAGTGCAGAAAATACTATAATTATTACAGCAGGTTCTGGAGATGATGTGTTCGAGGACCCCGTCGCCCAGGTGGAGGAGCCGGAGAAACAGGAGTCTGGTAGGTTCATTCATTACATGCTGGTGCGTTCACTGACCTGAGGAGCCAGTCCGGTATTAAAGCGCCGACGCAGAAGGAGCTGATTGGGTGACATGTCTGCAGCACACGGCGAGATGGTCCAGAGGATCTTGGATATCCTTCGCTTCCTGTGGGCCATCGTTCTCGCCATGGTGGACGGGCTGACCCTGTGGCTCAACATGCTGACTAAGCAGTACAGAGAGACGTCGACGGTCCTCTGCAACGAGCGCTTCTTCATCATACACAAGATACAGCAGGTAAATAAATACACGTCAGACGTGTTCGTGAGGTGAGAAACCGCCATTCGTGCTGAAGCCACGCGTCTGTCTCCCTCTGGCCGGTAGCATCACGCCGCAGAATCCACCGAGGATCAGATTTCCCAGGGCAGCGACAGCCCCACGCTGGAGTCGTGTCTGGAGGACGGCGACGCCGACAACTCCGCCCGGTACAGGTGAGGTGTTTGATGCCTGTCAGTCACCTGATGTGTGTGGTAGTGGTTTCATTATCAGACAAGATGATTACAGGTAGTCCTCAACTTACGAACATTCGGAGATACGAACAAACGCGTGCCGCCATATCAGACTATCGTCCTGCAGTTCTGGGTGAAATGACAAAACCGACATATAATGGAGAATGACTTAACTCAAAACGAATATACTGTACATGTATTTAATTTCATCATGTATTGTTTTTATGTCATTTTATTGTTTCTGGTCAGTCTTATGGAATATTACTTTAGTATTTAGAGTAGTAATTACATTTAAATTACCTCAAATGGAGATTATACATTTGAATTTAATAAAAAACCCCACTTACGAACAATTCAACTTACAAACAACCTCTCGGAACCAGTCGTGTTCTTATGTTGAGGACTACCTGGCTATCTAGTCCACATTCAAACTGGACCTGTTTGTGTCCGATGCCTATAGTAAATACAGTATATTTACTGAACTTTTGGTCTGCTCAGCTTTAACTCCTCCAGGTGTGTTTGAATAGGCTAATATCGCCACCCTGTGTTGTGGAGGGTGAATTACACAGGGTAATTTTTTTTTCAAGAGTCACATGATGCATTTGGGTTTGTAGGATATTTCAAATCGAGTTTTTTTGCTGGCAGTGTTACACTTCCTGCACATTAACCATTATAGGAACCTTTTAATGCTCTTGTTCTTCTATAAACTTTCTATAAACTGGTCATAGTGGGGGGAAGTTGTACACAGTGTGTTTTACATAGTTTGCATCCTCTGTCTCAGCTGCCTGGAAGTGGATAGCGGGGGCGCGACCGGACGATCCACCCCCCGGCCGAGACTCAACAGCACCACAAACCTCTTGAGTCCAGAGCCTCCGTCCAGCAGCCTGGCGCTCTCCGTCCCCTCCAGCCAGCAGCACAGACACTCCAGGACGGCCAGCGAGCTGCTGGGGGACAGGTAGACACTCGCCCTTGAAGAAAGACGATGGTCTCCGGCTCCCAGTTGTGACTCTGTCCCTCCCCCCGCGCAGGCAGTTCTTCATCGAGGAGCTGGAGCAAAGCCGGGACTTCTACGACACCCAGAGCCGCGTGCTGAAGCTGCTGTTCGCTCTGTACAACCTGCTGGCGGCCAACTCCGAGCTCGTCTGCTACTTCATCATCGTCCTGAACAACGTGGTCAGCGCCTCCGTCATATCGCTGGCGCTGCCCATCCTGGTGTTCCTCTGGGCCATGCTGTCGGTCCCCAGACCCACCAAGAGGTTCTGGATGACGGCCATCGTCTACACGGAGGTTTGACCGTTGAAACGCACGCACACAGTGACATGTTAGCTCCAGAGCGTCTGACTCTGCTGCCCTCCCTCCCCTTCCAGGTGATGGTGGTGGTAAAATACCTCTTCCAGTTTGGCTTCTTCCCCTGGAACAGCGTTTACGAGATGACCCTGAACGAGGACAAGCCCTTCTTCCCACCTCGCATCCTGGGCCTGGAGAAGACCGACAACTACATCCGATACGACCTCCTGCAGCTGCTGGCCCTGTTCTTCCACAGGTCGCTGCTCATGGTCAGTGATGACAGCCGCCAGCAGCCACCCCATATATATTTATAAATATAGATAAATATTAGATAAGTGGATTTTAAGTTACGTCTCAACACAGAGGTGTTTATTTTTGCTTTTCTGCACCCAAATGATGGTGGATTATTCTGGTTAGGCCTCGTCTTACAGGATAGGATGAGTAGAATGTTTCTACTGATGGTTGCTATAGCGACAAACACACATACAGTTGGAATCATAATTATTCAACCTCCGTGTGTGTGTGTGTGTGTGTGTCCAGCGTTATGGCTTGTGGGACCATGAGGGCCCGCTGGAGGAGCAGATCTCCTCGCCTGAAACTCCTAAAGATGAAGGAAAAGCTCAAGAAGCCGATGAAGATGGGAAGATGAAGAAAGAAGGAGGAGAAAAGGAGGAGGAGGAAGAAGAAGAAGGCGGAGCCAGCTTAACATCCAAACTGGAAACGACCGACCCGGTCAAACTGGAAAAAGTTGGTGCAAAACGTCGCTTTCTGCTTTCTCTTGAAGATTTGTTCACATGGAGACCAAAAGCTGTAACGTCGGTGTTTGTTGATGCAGGATGATGAAGATGATGCTGAACCAAGTACCAGCTCTGCTGCCGCCGCCGAACCAGCACCAGATGGATCCCAACAGGGACAGGGAACCCCAACGGAAAATCCTTCCAGCGGTCCGAGAGAAGATGAGGCAAAGGGAGAAGAAGAGGCGGCGATGATGGAGGAAGTCCCGAAGAAAAGCAGCGGCATCCGCTTCCGTAGGAAACCGAAGCCGCCCAAACAGCAACGCAGCAACGGTTTGTCTCTACGTTATTGTGTAAACTGTGAGGGGATGGGTGTGTTAGCATTTTTTAAAAAAGAAAATACTTGCAGATGAAGGTAAAGTTCCCGTGGAGGCCACAGCTGAGGATGCAGATCCCACTTCAGAACCAATGAAGAAGAAGAAGAAGAAGCAGAAAGGAAGGCGGAGGGAGGAGGCCAGCCAACGGCTGCTGTCTGTGGGGCGCAAGATCCAACATGTCCTCCTGTCCGGGTGAGGCGGCGGCAGGATAATCGATCAATAATGTGATATTTAGATATTTAGAAACATTCTTTACGATGTCCTTCCTTGTCGTCTTGCAGCGTTCAGAGCGTTTACCAGCCGGTCCAGCGGTTCTTCGGGGGTATCCTCCACGCTGAGTATCGGGCCGCCACCGACGTCTACGCGCTGATGTTCCTCACCGATGTCGTCGACTTCATCGTCATCGTCTTCGGGTTTTGGGCGTTTGGGGTGAGAGGCTGGTAGAAAGACGAGCGGTTGGGTGGAAGCTGTCGCGTTACGACTCTTTACTAGTTTCCCTTTGGGCGCCGTCCTTCAGAAACACAGTGCGGCGGCTGACATCGCCTCCACGCTATCGGAGGACCAGGTTCCCGAGGCCTTCCTGGTGATGCTGCTCATCCAGTTCAGCACCATGATCATCGACAGAGCCTTGTATCTGCGCAAAGCCGTGTTGGGAAAACTGGTCTTCCAGGTCGTGTTCCTGTCCGGTTCTGGCTTTTTACTGTCGGAACACCTCTGCTGACGTTTGTTTTCCATCCTTCACCTCCTTCCTCTCCTCCTCCTCCTGCAGGTGATCCTGGTGTTTGGAATCCACCTGTGGATGTTCTTCATCCTGCCTGCTGTCACTGAAAGGTCACCTGACACTAAAACCCACTTCAGTCAGACTATAGTTAGTTAGTTATCAACTAGTTTTTGGAATACCTAACTAACTAGGTTATAAACTAACTAGTTTTTGAACTAAGAAACCTACCAGGTTTTGGAAAAACTAGTTTTTTAAACTAACTAACTAGGTTTTAAACTAACTAGTTTTTGAACTAAATTACTAGCTAATCCACTAGATTTTGAGCAAACTAGGTTCTAAACTAACTAGGTTTTGATCTAAGTAGGTTTTAAACTAACTTGTTTTCAAACTTACTAAGTAGGTTGGGAACTAACTAGGTTTTGAATTATTATTTAACATTATTATGTTATTGTTTATTGTGTATGTTCACACTGTTTATGTTTACTCTTTATATTTGCACTTTTACACGTTTCATACTAACATAATGCTGCCACAATATGAAGGTTGTGATATCTTTGTTTATTACACCAGTGCACATACATGTTTATATTGTACATATCTGTTTATTGTATATGTTCCTGTTAGTGTTGACTTTCTGTGTAATAGGTTTGTTTTTTGCTCTTTGCACTCTGCTTTTCTTTTTTGTGCACCAATCCTGCTTTATGTGTCTTCAACTCCCCCTTGGGGACGAATAAAGTTTTTTTAATTGAATTGAACTGAATAATATTCATTCTGGTGTTCATCATCTCTCCTTCTCTCTATTCAGGAAGTTCAATCAGAACTTTGTGGCCCAGCTCTGGTACTTTGTCAAGTGTATTTACTTTGGGCTGTCGGCCTATCAGATCCGCTGTGGCTACCCCACCCGTATCCTCGGCAACTTCCTCACCAAGAAGTACAACCACCTCAACCTGTTTCTCTTCCAAGGGTATGGATGCCGAGCCGGTTGGCGGCGGTGGCTGATGGGTAGATTGAATATAACCATCGCTGAGATCGGGGCGTGTATGCTGATGTGTGTGTGTGTGTGTGTGTGTGTATAGGTTTCGTCTGGTTCCCTTCCTGGTGGAGCTTCGGGCCGTGATGGACTGGGTTTGGACCGACACCACCCTGTCTCTGTCCAACTGGATGTGTGTGGAGGACATTTATGCCAACATCTTCATCATTAAATGCAGTCGTGAGACGGAGAAGGTAGGGAGTGTACGATAACGGTGATGTGTGAGCGGATGGATGAGGACCAGATCCAAACCGCATTAAATTCCTCTTATACTTGTTTTTTTTGTCAGAAATACCCACAACCCAAAGGACAGAAGAAGAAAAAGATCGTGAAATACGGCATGGGTGGACTCATCATCTTCTTCCTCATCTGCATCATCTGGTTTCCCCTTCTCTTCATCTCATTGGTCAGATCGGTAGTGGGTGTGGTCAACCACCCCGTCGACGTCACGGTTACTGTCAAGCTCGGAGGTTACGAGGTAATCGTTGACTCTGACATGTCTCATTTAGAATCACAGCATGTAATAAATTACAATTAGATTTCATTACATAAAAAGTGTGTTTGTTGTGAAGGTGAAAAATCATTCTAGATGATAAATTATAAATACACTGTACATGATCTACAGTGTGTTTCTTCCCTGTGTCCAGCCTCTGTTCACCATGAGCGTTCAGCAGCAGTCTATCCAGCCCTTCACCGAAGCCGAATACGACCAGCTCACCAAGAAATTTGGAGACAATGCGGTTCGTATAGAGACTATATATAGTGATAATAAAGTATATATCTATCTATCTGATTTGCATGCATACAAAAAGTTTACAGGTAATGGATTTTTAATTCTGTGATTGAGAATCTTAATGTGAAAGTTCCACCGAGGAACCACAGGGATCAGTGCTTGGTCCTCCACTCTTCTCAAAATTTCCTCCTGAATTACACATTCTCTTTTCTCCGCTATGCTGATGACTCTCAACTCTATAGTGACATTAAAAATCCATTTGAAAATTGCCTAAAAAGGTAACCTGATACTCGAAATACTGGTTAAAGGTGTATTTTCTGATTTATTACTGACTACAGTATTTGTTTTAGCATGCTAAGGTCTCACACGTACTCATTCGTAATGCAGTTGAGACTCTAAGGTAAATGTTAAACTGGCCATTGACTCAATTCTAAGTCTACATTGTATTCAGTCTTTGTTTCCCCTGTTAGTCCTTATTTTTCATCCACACTTTATTACCTATGCGTATGTAGGTAGCCATGCAGTTCATCACTCTCTACAGCTACGAGGACATCGTGACGGCCAGGATCGAGGGTAGTTCAGGGTCGGTGTGGAGGATTAGCCCCCCCAGCAGACAGGAAGTCATTAAGGAACTCGTTGGAAGTCCAGTTGACCTAACGCTACGCCTGGCTTGGAACTTCCAAAGGTAAAGCCTTCAGTGTCTTTATGACCTCTGCTGAGGGAACGTCTTACATAAGAGGAGATCCAGATGAAGGAGTGGATCTATGATTGTTTTCTGTCTTGGACAGGGATCTGGGTAAAGGAGGGACGGTGGAGCACACCTACGACAAACACTCCATAGATCTGGAACCTGGGAGCCCAGTCAGAGCAGATCTAGCTTCGCTGCTGGTTGGGAATCGCACTGGTCCTGTGTAGGTCTGCTCTCCGGGGGGATTGTTGTGTATTTCATGCCCATAGTTGTGTCTCATAAATGGTATTTTGTGTCTTTCCCAGACTGGTTCCTAACATGTTCCCCAACTACATCCGTGCCCCCAACGGAGCTGAGGCCAAACCAGTCAGTCAGCTGCATAAAGGTCAGAGGTCACTGAGTTAAGGCTGTGCTATCTAATGAACAGAAGACATTGTTATCTTTTTTGTGAACAAAAATAAAGACATTGAAGTCGTTCATTTGCCTCCTACCACTAGATGGCAGCATAGTAGCTAATGGCCTCAATTGACATGGTTTGTATTTGTTACTCACACTCCCTAGTGAGTGTTTTAACACAGCTGATTGGTGTGTTCATAGATAACGATGATGGTTTCCTGAACATAACCCTATCCCTGATGAGCGACCGGTCGGTGAACGGCAGCGGGAACCAGGAGTGGTGGGACATCGCCATCGCCGGCTGCACCCCCTCCTCCTCCTGTGGAGTTCTTCCTATGGTCATATTCAATGACAAAGTCAGTCCGCCCAGCCTGGGCTTCCTGGCTGGATACGGGTGAGGAGTGTGTGGTCACATGGGTAAAGAAGTTCCTAGAGCTTCTGAGAAGCTCTAGGAACCATCAGGGTATCTCATGAAATAATGTTTAAACACAGAGGTTCTGATTTTTCCTCCATCCTGCTTTTCCTTTTCCTTTGTTCAACCCTCCTCCAGGATCATGGGACTGTACGTGTCTGTGGTTTTAGTCATTGGGAAGTTTGTTCGTGGCTTCTTCAGTGAAATATCCCACTCCATCATGTTTGAGGAGCTGCCCTGTGTGGACCGCATTCTGAAGCTCTGCACTGACATCTTCCTGGTTAGTGTGTCTTCGTTAACTTCCTCACCTAAATATGTTGTAAAGGAAAATCATTTCCCTTCTTCTTGATCTCCTTGTATAAGTCAGGTTTTTTGCGTTACAGGTACGTGAGACCGGCGAGCTGGAGCTGGAGGAGGAGCTTTACTCCAAACTCATCTTCCTCTATCGCTCTCCAGAGACTATGATCAAGTGGACCAGGGACATCCACAATCGAGACCAAGACAGATACTGACTGATCGATGGTGCGTGATAGAATATGGTGATAGAATATGTGAAGCACGCCTCAAAAGACGTGCCCAGGTCCGTGCGCGTGAACGGATTCCTGAGAGCTCTCCGGTAGCAGAGCACATCCTGGCCGATGGCTGTGGAGACGCAGGAAAGGAGGCGCACACTAACGGACGTACTGTACGAAATGTCTCCTGTAGCTCACAGCTGGACTCAACGGGCGAATCGGGTCCGATCTAAAGGGATTTTTTTTACCTGAAGTGGCCAAACGGGTTTGTGAAGGTTCTAGCTGTAGTCAGGCCACCATTGATCCCAACATCAGGGACGACGTTTGGATCAGACACACAAGTGAGACGGTGGATTACTGATGTGCTTCCTACTAGTTTAGTTTGAAATTTAAAGTCCAAAATCAATCTAAATTTTAATTGTTACTCCTTTCATTTCACATCTGATTGGAATCCGTTGTGATTTATGTCTTTACTGACATTGATGAAATCACACTGGGGTTCTATTTTACCATAAGCACTGCAACCAGATGCTAACGTAAAAAACCCCAAAACCCTTCAATTTCAAGAAGATTTCACGATAAAAAGAAAAAACAAAACAAAATACACAACAAGAGCATCATTATATTGCAGGAATAAAGCCATATTTTATTAGACAGTGAACTCATACTGAGTCACCATTATTAAAAAGTCACATAGAGCTGTAATTTTGTACCGTATGTTAGAGAGGAACTGTTGGAAGTGTCAGCAGCGTCACAATGAGATGGATCATCTTGTTAAACTTTACTTTAGTATCCGTTTCCATTACCCTGAGCTCCCACGTAATATGAACCGTACACTGGGATCCTGCAGCTCATCTCCAGTGTTTGCTTTCGTTGTATCTGAGCCCTTCTTTTGTTGACTCGTCTTCGTCACTTCAGCTCCTGGTTCCTGACTTGTTGTCATTCAGGCTCGGTCAATTCTTTCAAATGTCATGAGGATTAGAGGAACCTGATTTTTTTTTTCCGGATGTAGTAGCAACAGTAATGACGTTGAGTCCTGTCAGTGTTGTGTGTGAAAAACACACACAAAGTGAACAATTAATGAAATATTTGATTTGACTGATGGGCTGGACTCATCGCTCCCCAACTTTCCCATGAGTCCCTGTCCTCAAGTCCTGTTTGTCCATTGTAGGTCACCTGATATGAAGAAAATATTCAATGCCCTGTTTGTTGCTGTTTAACTTATTCGTGTTGTATTTCTGACATTACAATCATTCGTACGATGCCGGTGTGTCAATGGTTTGTGATGCTGTTTATCGAGTGAGAACTGAGACGCATTACGCGTCACATGGATCGTGATAGTTTGTGTAAGGCTGAATAGGTTTTGAACTTTTAACACTAAGGTGCATTAAGAAATGATCACGACTTTCGTGACACATCCTGAAATATGTTTTTGTCTAAGCGAATGACACAGTCGAGGATCATAAATCTTCCTCATTTTCTCATGTTTTCTTCAATGCATCAGACTAAAATATAAATTTTCACACGGTCAATAAAACCTTTTTAAATCTTATCTACAAATCTATACTTAGAATTCCTGGTACTTTCTCCACCTGCTGCTCAAATGAAAATCTAGTCCTGAATCTTGTTATGATTGACAGTACAGTGAAAATAGAAACAACGTATTCACACAGACACTAATTGTAGCTCGAGGATCTAATTCTGATGGATCCGGTCTGGCCTGTTTTAAAGGAACATTTTTATCTTCAGAATAGTTTGCTTAACTTAGCGTAGCCTAGCACACCGTCTCATAGACAGGTTTTACCATTTCAGAGAGATCACAGCAGGTTCATTTTCTACTTGAAAGCACAGAGATTCTTGTTTTTTGTCTATATACACTGATTTCTACATTAAAACATGTTCATACTGTTCAAAAATGGATCTTGTGTGTTTGGTTAAGAAAGGAAAAACAGACTGAATTAAATGTGATATGAAACATTTCCTTTGGAGGCTTTTTACCTCTTTGTGTCCATCATGGAAGTGATGCATTGTCTGGTTGTTGGTTTGTCAACATGTTTTCATGTTTTGAGCTATTTGGGCTGAGATTTCTTCCAGGATCATAGGTGGCAAAACTGACATTAGGTTCATGAAGACCTGGTCGGCCTTACAAAGGCTAAAAAAGCCTTTGAAAGGCTAAAAAAGCCTTTGAAAGGCTAAAAGTCTTTCAAAGGAACTTTCTTCAAGTCCAGTGGATTGGTTTAAACGGCTTTGGATAACCATAGATAAATGAGAAACTACACAGATTGATTATTTTTTTATAATTTGAGGGAATAATACACAGATTTGAACAAAATATTTGGTGGTGTTGAAATATATTTAAAATATTTAGTGGTGTTGACACCAATAAAAATATGTATTGGTGTTGATCACAATAAAACACCTGGTCTGGATTAAAGGACATTGTTGACCGCGGAGTCATATCAATAAAGTTACATTCAAACAACCAACCAAAAAAACCTCCGCGTTGTGAACAGGACTTCCGGTATGTGACGTGTCTGCCCGCTGCAGAACCGGATGCTGGTGGCTGTCCCGTGTGGATGTCAGATGCGGTGTGAAGCACGAAGAGGAAACAGATTTTGGATTAAATCTTGAGATTACCAGCCTGACGATGTTACTGTGGCTGCTCGGCGCCGCGCTGCTCTCCCCGGCGGCCGGGTTCTACCTGCCCGGCCTGGCGCCCGTTAGCTTCTGCGAGCAAGAAAACAGCCAAGTGCCGGACTGCAAGGTAAACATAGCTTGACACGAACCAGCTGTGTAGCCGCCAGATGTGACGATGAATCAACCGAATAACCGAGTTAAAGTGCAGCTGAGTATAAAAATTAATTATTAAAACGAAAACGAAAGTTTGATAAGCTAATTCTTTAGAAGCAGGGTTAGCTAACGTCAGAAAAACCGAGCGGCAATGCTAAGGCAGATGCTAGATTGTTAGCTAGCCAACTATAGTGATTCGAACGTCGTTAGCTTGAATATCAAACCACATTCTCACTGACTGGAGTGTTATTTTAAGTCTCAACTTTACTGAAAACATTTTAAGATGTCTTTATTTTATTCATTTATTACTAGAATTGTGCTGGCGACTTTATCATTTCAGTTAAATTACTCGATTGAGTGCTAATCGTACCGTATTAATATTCTTAGGTCAGGTTATTCGTTGACGATGGAAATAATATTTTGTCTTTGCTCGTGATTTATTTTTTGTCTGTTCATTATTTATATTATATTCCAAATATTTTGCCTCAGTAAAACTCCATTAAAATTTGGTGGTGACTCTTATCTGGATCCCAGAAATATTCTGGACTGGGTGACACCACAGACTCACAACTAAGATACACTTTTAGGAGAAACTGTGCTGATTCAGTTAGGTATCAAAATTTGATGCAGCTTCTAGATTGTAGAGGTAGATTTCCCCTAAAGAATCATATACTGTAATCAGTTTTTGTTGTGAATGATCATTAAAACCCTCAAATGAGCCTTTGATATTAAGCATGCTTTTGATCCCTTTCTCCAGCTGACAGAAGCCTACCCAGCCCATTATTAAGAACATGTGTAGCATATATGGATGCTGGTTTTAACAGACTGGCTGTTTTAATAAAATCTTCAATCACTTGTGCTGATTGAGTACATCCAAGTTACACAAATAATCCAAAGAATTGTTTCTGGGAAAGACAGAAAAATACGTTGTAATAAAGTTGTCATGACTATGTGGAACCGGAATAGAAACTCTGTCCCATCTTAATCAGTATGTGTCACTCCTAATAATGGATTACGATTCCTAATATGTTGATATCTCTGCTTCGTTTAAGTCGTCCATCGACTTGTTTGTGAACCGACTGGATTCTGTGGAGTCTGTCCTGCCTTATGAATATAATGCGTAAGTGGCACCTTTGTTTCGTTACATTATATTTGTTCATACATACATCATACACCCACGATGACAGGTGTAATTTGCATATTGAAAAGTACTGCATGTAACATTCTGGCTTCACCGTTGAGGTGGGCATGGGGGGGACGGGGGCCACGCCTTCTGAGTTATGTGGACTGAAGAACATGTTTTGTGACCCAGTGGTGTGAGAACAGGTACTTATTGAGAATGCATGCTAGCACAGAACGTGACACCTGTCCATTAAACAGAAGACAGAGAACATATCTCCCTCTCAGTGAATGCAGTGTGGGATGAGGAATGACAGGCAGTTGGATACATTCCTTACATTTTAAGCAGTTTCCACCTTTTGTCTGCAGGTTCGATTTTTGCTCTGAGTCAAAATCCAAACGTCCATCAGAGAATCTTGGTCAGGTTCTCTTTGGGGAGAGGATTGAATCCTCGCCATACAAGGTAAAACACACACGTGGAGCAGCAGGTGCTTATTTACGAACAAACACGCAACGTTTCAGTCTAAATGTGAAACAGAGGGTCATTGTTAGCAGAGTGTTTACACTCTGGATTGTAGCTCCGGTTTAACGCTCGCAGGTCAAACATGACGTCACATCCGGGTACAAAATGGATGTGATGCTGACGTCGTGTTCAGCAGGACGAACAAACGTCCTGGCGGCTCGTGACCTGTTAAATCTTGCATAGAATGGAATTTGAGCAACGCAGACGGAGCCTTAGACTATTTCCCATGATGCACCTTGAGCTGTGAGCCACCCTGGCAGCTCTTTTTTTCTAAATAGTAGCAAATCTTTGAGAGGCTCACATTTATGATGGGGGGGGGGGCATTGCACTGCCAAGGCAGAACAAAGCCTCTTTAGAATGAGACGACCTTGGTATGTGTGGATGTTACAAAGCCGTTTGCCTGTCACATGCTGTGAAGAAAATTACTTTTTTATGTTATTTACACACTGAATGCATTGACTAATTGTATATAACTGCCACTGATCTCACGACAGAATGACAACAAAGAATCTTACCTGTTATCAAACCAAGGGAGGAAATATTAATTGTTCCTCTGGAGTTTTTGAGTTTGAATTTGGAGGTTACCAAAAATGATGGTAGTAAGTTCTCTCGTGGGGTCCTCTGTATGATAAATTATGATCAGGGGGGGTCTGCTAACACCAGACTCACCCATTATTCTGTTCTCATGTGTTGGAGTCTTTAAGAGCAATGAAAAGGTTTCATTAGATCGACCAAAGCTACTAAAGCACCGACCACTAACTATCTTCAGTTTCCCTTGGATCACTGGGATTATACAGTTTGCCCAGTGATTCATCATCGTTGCAAACTGATTGTTCAAGTTCCAAAGCACACAGAGTAATTGTGTCTTGTGTTTCAGTTCAATTACAAGAAGCCGATGACGTGTCAGAAGGTTTGCACTAAATCGTACAAACCCAGCGACCAATCCGACAGAGCCAAGTTGGATTTCCTCAAGAAAGGCATGCTGCTCAACTATCAGCATCACTGGTACGTACGACCGTCACACCCCAAACGTGAGACGGGAATCACCCTCACATCCACTCTGGCCCTTCTGATTCTCTTTCAGTTGTTTGAATCCACGATTATTTCACAGAAGAATTTATTTCAAACATTTTTATCAGCCTATGTTTATGGTGAATCCACCCTTCATGTTGGGATCGCTGCCGCCAACTTAGCCGCTGCTAACAGGCTGCTAACGTTAGCAAACAATGGTGAAAGAAAAGGATCACAAATCTGTTGATATTGGGTTTTGAGACATGTCTTAAGGTTTGTGTGTGTGTGTGTGTGTGTGTGTGTGTGTGTGTGTGTGTGTGTGTGTGTGTGTGTGTGTGTGTGTGTGTGTGTATGTGTGTAGGATTGTGGATAACATGCCCGTCACCTGGTGCTATGACGTTGAAGATGGACAGAAGTTCTGTAATCCTGGCTTCCCCATTGGTTGTTACATCACAGAGTCGGGCCAAGCCAAAGACGCCTGCGTGGTCAACGTGAGTGTGTGACACACAGACACAATCCTCTTTAACGGGGTGATTCTAATTCACACACATCTTCATTTTTGTGGCTTTGTTTTGTTTTCCAGGCCAACTTTAAAGAAACCGACTCTTTTTACATCTTCAACCACGTCGACATCACCATCTATTATCACGTCGTCGAGCACGAACAGCTCGGAGCGCGATTGGTCGCTGCCAAGGTCGAACCCAAAAGGTGACGAAAGGAGCTCAGGCCCATCGTGGAGCCGATGCTCCGCTGGAAAAAGAGGCGCTGTGTGACCTCAGAATCTCTTTTTCTCCTGTCACAGCTTTGAAAACCCCGACGACGACAAGCCTGATTGTTCTGGAAAGCCAAAGTTCCTGAAAAACAAAAACACAGACGAGTTCAAGATCACATACACTTACTCTGTCAACTTTGTGGTGAGTGTGTCCGAGTTCACCTGATGTGTTTAACACTGTCTTAATTAAAAACCAGAGCAGGAACCAGTCTGTTACTAAGGAATCCAAACCTGTGTGTGTGTGTGTGTGTGTGTTTCAGGAGGACATCAAGATCCGCTGGGCGTCTCGATGGGACTACATCCTGGAGTCCATGCCTCATACCAACATCCAGTGGTTCAGGTCAGACTGGCTTTATAAGATTAAAGATCTCTGCACTCGCCTCTAGGAAGATTAGTTTTCGCTCCATTTCAGCCTCGCCCAGAAGAGCCCGAGGCAGGATCGAGTTTTGTAGCTTTCTAGCTGGCATGTGGTTCATTCTTTTCCTCAAAGAGCAAAAAAAGCCTTGATTACATTTAAATCTGTCAAAATTTGTTCCCTGAAACTGCTCATTGTGGTGTTTTGTTTCTCTGTTAGAATCTTGTGTCTCCGTTGGTCTGAACGTTTGTGTTCTGTCATGTTTTCACGTCTCCAGCATCATGAACTCTCTGGTGATCGTGTTGTTCCTGTCTGGAATGGTGGCCATGATCCTCCTGAGGACTCTTCACAAAGACATCGCCCGATACAATCAGATGGACTCGGTGGTGAGTTCCCGCTTCTGAGTTCAAAAGAACTTTGTTTGGCGTCACGTTTTTTGGCTGTGGCGGCGTTCTCAGCATCATCCGCTGGTCTGGTTCCTTCAGGAGGACGCTCAGGAGGAGTTCGGGTGGAAGTTGGTCCACGGAGACGTTTTCAGGCCTCCCAGGAAGGGGATGCTGCTGTCTGTGTTTCTTGGCTCTGGAACACAGATCTTCATCATGACCTTTGTCACCCTTTGTATGTATTGATCTTATGACTTTTAGTGGAATTTAAATACAAGTCGGGTCTGATAACATCCTCCGTTCCAGTCTTTGCCTGTCTGGGGTTCCTCTCTCCGGCCAACCGCGGCGCTTTGATGACGTGTGCCGTCGTTCTCTGGGTGCTTCTGGGAACTCCTGCCGGATACGTGGCAGCGCGCCTGTACAAAGGTACGCGAGAAAATTTATTTTTAAACGATCCTTTTGATTATTCTGACAGCCAATAGACTAACAGATGTTAACAGAACCTCCAGTTTAACCAGATTTCTTTGCGTGTGGTCCATCAGCTTTCGGAGGAGAGAAGTGGAAGACCAACGTCCTGCTGACTGCCTTCCTGTGTCCGGGGTGAGACGACAAAACGACAGACAAACACGCTCCATCCTCCCCCCTCTCTTGTGTCTCACTCCCCCCTCTACCTCTGCTCAGGGTGGTGTTTGCTGATTTCTTCGTGATGAACCTCATTCTCTGGGGTGAAGGCTCGTCGGCAGCCATGCCCTTCGGGACCCTGGTGGCCATATTAGCACTTTGGTTCTGCGTCTCGGTGCCGCTCACCTTCATAGGAGCTTACTTTGGCTTCAAGAAGGCAGTGAGTTTAATTTATACACCTGGACGCTCGGTTTCTGCTCTTTTTTTATCTAATTTCATCCAACAGGATTGTCCCCCTTCTCTTAAAAACTCTCCTTTCTGTCGTCTCTTTAAGGGCATCGAGCACCCGGTGAGGACCAATCAGATTCCTCGTCAGATCCCGGACCAGTCGTTCTACACCAAGCCGCTGCCTGGAATCGTCATGGGAGGAATTCTGCCTTTTGGATGTATCTTCATTCAGCTGTTCTTCATCCTGAACTCCATCTGGTGAGAAGAAAACCAGAAAGAAACAACCGAGAGTCAGAATGACGCTCTTTCTCCTCCAATCACAGACTGAATTCCTTTATATTGGATTGAAATCGGCTGATCGGTGACCTGCATGTCCTTGATGTTCCTCGTTGTGTCTCCTCGTGCCCCCCAGGTCCCACCAGATGTACTACATGTTCGGCTTCCTCTTCCTGGTCTTCATCATCCTGGTCATCACTTGCTCCGAGGCCACCATCCTCCTGGGATACTTCCACTTGTGCGCCGAGGTAAAACTACCCGATCGCTGTCGATACGGAAACATGTCTGCTTTGACCCTCCCCAGCATTGACCAGCTGCACCCCCCCCCCCCCACTCTTTCCTCACAGGACTACCACTGGCAGTGGCGCTCCTTCCTGACCAGCGGCTTCACCGCCATCTACTTCCTGGTTTACGCAGTTCATTACTTCTTCTCCAAGCTGCAGATCACTGGACTGGCCAGCATCATCCTGTACTTCGGCTACACCATGATCATGGCTCTCATCTTCTTCTTGTTCACCGGTAGGTGTCGTTACAAAGGAAGGAGGGCGGGGTTAATTCTCTGGAGGTTAGAAGATGACAGGAAGTGCTTTTTCTCCCTCCTTCCTTCAGGTACAATCGGTTTCTTCGCCTGTTTCTGGTTCGTCACCAAGATCTACAGTGTGGTCAAAGTGGATTAAAGGACCCCAGGAAACAGACTCTATGTATGGGCGGAGGTGATTTTTCTCCCATCATCCTCTGGACCTTTCAGCTAAACTGAGCAAACGATCTGAACCCTCTCGTCCTGCTTCCTGCCTCCAGCAGAGGACGGCTTCCCTTTTTTTTTTTTTTTCTTTCTGTGCCTGAAATGTTTGCACCACCACGAGTATTCTGGGTATTAATTTCCTGATGCGGGATCTGCTGAATGAAATGATTGGCGGCTGTTCGAGCCTCTACAGCCGGGGACCGAGGACGGTTGTTGGCTTTCGCGTCTCCTTTAAGGTTTGCTTCGTGATCCGGATGCGATGGAGATTCCTCCGTCCAGCTGTGAGATTTGCTTTTTTAACGGCTGCTTCTGGTACTGATGCCTTTTTTTCCAACCTGTTGTTTCATTACGGAACAGTTTTCCTTTCTCCGCGGTGTTGGGAATCCTCTGGTAAGGAGGTGCCGGTTCGTCCAGCCGGCCTCCAGTCCTGTGAAGGATCCTAAAGAACGCTGCACACTTTCAAAGAAGCATCAATGAACGGAAATCCCTTTCATTTAACAGGAAGTCATGGTACTGTCCCACATCCGAGCTCACCTCTTGACCCGTTCAGGTGAACACACACCTGGAGCTTCTCCATGTCTCCCAGCAGCAGCTGGTTTTACCTGAACTGGGTGTGTTCGTCCCGTCTGTAGCTTTCAGCTCTCTGATTCAATTCGAACACATCCCGGGTAAGACTCTGGCTTCCTGTGGTGATGTCATCGTCCCCAAAACTTTGTAACACACATTTCTCTTTACTGAGCTCACTTTTTCACTTAATCTCACTTTATGGAAGTAAAAGAAGGTGTTAGCACGTAGAAATCGTCCCAAAAAGAGCAGATCGGACGAGTCTGAGTGACATTTGAACGATGCTGGTTTTATGTTTGTATGATGGAATCAGATCAGATGTTTAATCTCCGTCCTTTTGAGACGTGAACTCAGTATTGAGGGATCATGGAACCAGGTGTGGAATTAAAACAGTAAAATCGGAGCGTTTAGTGAAGTTGAAGAGACATGAGACCAAACAACCGGCGACGAATCGACTTTCAGAAACTTTCAACGTCGTTTCTGTTCATGTAAAAAGTATGTCACGCATCGAGAGCCGACCGCCACGAGACCAGCTGGCGTCTAAAGAGGCTGTTCTTTTATTATTATGTCATGTTAGTTAGCGCTCGCTCTCAGCTCCGCAGGATAGAACAGTGTGCAGCAGGTCAAGTATCAGGGGTTTAAAAATTGTCTTGTAAATAACTTTCTGATGTAAAAAAAAAAGATGGAATCTGAATGAGACGGATGTGAGATCATGAAGTCATTTGCTAATTTTCAGAAACTTTCTTCTAATATGCATTTCTTTTAAACTACATTCAGTCAGGTTTTGTGTGTTTTTTAATCTGAGGTGATTTCTGTTTTCCTCTCCTTTGGTTCTTGAATGGAAGACATTCAAATTAAATGTTGGTGGAAGTTGAAAAATTCCCCAGAGGTTCTTGTTTAAATCCGACGTTTTAGAAATACCCAGAAATTCATGTTTTCTGTCAGATCTTTTTTTTCTTCCTCCTGCACTGCTGCCGTCTTGACGTGAACAAGTCAGACGAATTATTGCAAAGTGTAAAACTAAAGTGAGTAAAAATAATTTTTGGGGCAAACTAGAATTTGAAAGAATATTTAAAAGAATATTTACGCCCTGCAGCATTTGTTTGTGTACTCTAGGGATTTAAAAAAATTATTTTTTAAATCGATTGTACATCTTTCTGTATCTAGAGCAGCTTTTGACCCATAACAGTCCTGCACACACTAGTGATCAGATTTTGCGCCGTTGCTGTGACGACGGGATGCCATCTAATCTCTGGAGGGGAATGACATCACAGTTCTGGATTGGCCGGCTATGGTTCCTGACCTGAGGAGTGGGCGGTCCCACAGGATGACATCATCAGATTCTATCTGTCCATGAGGAGGAGGATTACCGCTGTATTCAACGCTAATGATTGTGTAGATATTATGGGCTTCATTTGAAAGATCTATGGTGCGTTATGTTAATGATGTTCCTGAATGAAATGAGTGATTAAAAGTTAATTTTTGAAGCAGAGGTGTTTTTAAATCCCTTGAGTTTTCCTGAAGGTGTACAATTGCTTTTGGCGTCAGATAGTAGCGGAAATGTGGACAAAGTAGTTTTTCAATACATTTTACTGAACAGAAACATCTTGAACCTTTATGGAAAAAAACCCCGCGATATATTCTTACACTGCATGAGAAGCTGCAAAATACTAAACTCCATTTTTGGACTTTTGTCCCGCCCACTGAGTGATTAAACGATAATAAAACTGAAAAATGTGAAAGCTATACAAGTCTGAGTCAATGATTTAAAAAATGAATTTGTGTGCTGCGCTGCGTCAGGTTTGAGTTCTGTAACAACAGGTAGTCCTCAACTTACAAACATTCGACTTATGAACATCCGTAGATGTGAACAAAAGTGCTTCTCCATGTCCAGACTGTTGGCCTGCAGTTCTGCTTTCTGCCACAAGCTCCGCGGGGGGCAGCACTGCTACATTCACATAGCTCCCAACACTCGCCTCCCGCTCTTGTTTGTTGTTGTCTGTTAGCATCTCAGAGCTTCAGGCTTCTTACCTTGAATACTTTTCTGTTTATCATGGATGATAAAGTAAAGGCTAGTGAAGATAGTGGTAGCCATGACTATCTGATGACAACTCTGACCAACAGTAACTCCTCCCTCTTCCGTCTCGTCCCTCACTCTGAAGGTAAGCTACATGCTACATGCTAAAGTACGCTAGATTGGCTGTAAAGAGTTAAGCAGTAAAAGTATCCGTATGACAGAAAAACATTAGTGATAAAAAAAAAAAAAGTACCCCGAATATTTAGCCCTGCTGTCAGTCACAACCCAAATAAACTAATCTAAAATCAAAATTATTGCATGAATCATGAGTGATGCTTAAAGATAGATATTTAAACTATAAATACGTGTTTTAATATAATTATGTTTTTATTCCCATTTTTGTAAAGCAACATGATATTATGTGGTTTTGACAGTTTTCTAATGATTTTAAAAGTCCAGTACTGTATTTGTGGTGGACAGATGTGAAGTCGGGGGGAAATGACGTAAGCTTGATTGTATTTTAAACATTTTTCCTGTGTATTTTTAAAAAAAACTGACATGTAAGCGATTACAGCGTAACTCCAAACAACCTGAACTTGTATTTTATTTTTGTGTGTGTTGTTTTCATGTTGTCAGCTTGTCCGTCTGTCGGTGGTAAATGATGTGGAACCAATGTTTTCGGGTTAAGTTTCTGCCCGGAAGCATTAATATGCTGAACGTTTTTGCTAATTAACTATTGGTCGAGGTAACTTTGAAATTATATAGAAATAAAATAGAGTAATGAAACATAAAGTGGCGTGTTGGGTTAAAATTAATTCATTGGAGGTAGAGATATTAAAGTTACAATATGGTACTACAGGATTTTATTTATTACGTGCTTTAATATCCTGTAATTGTTTATTCAATCCTAGGGAATAGTACTTTAATGTTTAGAGTAGAAATGACATTTAACTGACCTTCAATGGAGATTACAGATTTAATAAATAAGGATTTATGAACACCAGTTGTGTTCATATGTTGAGGACTGCCTGTCATGGAGTTGATGTTAAAAAAAAGACATCCGGAATGAAAATTTATTAAATTCACCTGGAAAAGGAAGTTTACAAGATTGTCTTGTTCAGTTAGAAAAAAAAAAGATGAATTGATAAGAACTAAAATTATGCTTTTTGTGGTAATCTTTCAATTCAAAAAGTCAAAAAAGTAAAAAGTAGACTTCGCTCGACTTTTGTTTGTATCAACATGATCTATTGAAAAAAAGACAACTTTTAATTTGTATTTATTTATTGACATTTACAAGTGCTATGTTTAAACTCCTCCAACAGAATAAACCAGATTTAAATGTCTGTACACCTAAAGGATAAAAAATTGAAAATAATTTTGCAAAACTAAGAAATGTGTTGCACTGGCTCCACCTGTTGGAGCAGAACCCCAGAGTGATTAATATAATGCTAATCACCTACTGCATTACCGCCACCTGCTGGCAGCAGTGTGTAAGTACTGAGTTTACATCACATTTACATGACGAGGTCTAAACATGATCTCCTGGGACAGAAGTACAGTAACTGGATGTTCTCTGGCACCACACGCTGGACACAGGACGTGACATCATCATAAGCCCTGCTGATCACATATTCAAGAATGAGCTGCAGAGGAGTGATTGAAAAACCAACATGATTCGTTTTAATTTACGATCTCAGAAAAATTCCAGGAGCCATGTGAGGTGTGGAGATGTTTTAGCTTCCTGACAGCTGAACTGGACCAGAGATGAAAAAGAAATCTCAGCTTCAGTTTAGGAATACACGTAAACCGACGCCACATAAACAGCACGGGAGTGATGTGAACAGTTGTTTTTTTTTGTGGGTGAAAATAAGGATCAATCTAGAAAACACACAAAAAAAACAAACAGAAAAAGAAAAAAAAAAGGTCATCATCCAACACCAAACAACGTGGAGGAAAGACGCCGACAGAGCTGATACAACTCAGCTCTGCGCCGCCATGGAGGGAACTAAACTCTTCTAAAGGGAGGGGGGGTGTCACCGTGGAGACGGACCACTGGCAAGACAGATCAAGCGTTTGTCACTGTCCCGTCTGTTCGCCGGTGTTGACCTTCCTCTGCGGAGGCAGAGGGCGAGTAAGGCTCATCGCGGTGCTGATGTCACACATCAAGGGGTCAAAGGTGATTCTTTTACTCCAGCTCCACCAGCAGGTCCCCCTCCCCCACCGTCTCACCCGGCTTGCAGTGGACACTTTTGACCTGGAGGAGACAAAAATGTGGATTAAACTGTAAAGAGCCAGCGGCTCCGGTCGGCGTTCCGTATCGTTACCTTGGCTTGCTTGGCGGCCGTCAAACTGTTCTGCATCTTCATGGCTTCGATCACGCAGATCTCCTGACCTTCAGCGACCTTCAACACAAGCAACCACAGATGGATCGTTAGCATCGCGCCGTTAATCTTTCACAATCGATGTTTTCGCAGCTGCGCCGTCATTCCGCAGCGTGTCGCGGTTTACCGTATCTCCAGGCTTGACGGACACGGCCACCACCGAGCCGGGCATCGGCGAGCGCAGGATGCTGCTGGTGTCTTCGGCCACTTTCTCAGGCATGAAGGTGTTCAGCTCCGAGGCCAGCTTGGATAGAATGCGAACCTCAAACTGCAGAGAGAAATAAATATATGCAAATTCATCCATCAGCTCCTGATGCTTCTATCCGGATTATTATAAGGACCAGAGAGGATCATGGGATCTAACTCACCAACGTTCCCAGATACTGGAGGACGATCCTTCCTGAAGCATCTCTGGACAAACACTTCAAGATAAAAACGACAGCATTAAAGGAAATGCTGTAAAAATTCCATTGCAGACCCGGTTTCCTGTTAGCGCCTCACCTGCAGCGTCCTGTCCCGCCCGTCAACGGTGATCGGCAGCAACGGCGACGCCAAGTTCCACGTTCCGATGACTTCCACCTTTTCTCCGTCCACCTCCACCTGCGGAGGGAAACGCATCAGCGACTCCTGACGGGCGTCAGAGATGTTTGATGTTCTCACTGATGGAGATACTCACGCTGTAAACGCTTCCCGATTTCGTCACCTCCAGGGAATGAGTCCCCCCCGCCAGCTCGGCACACAGCTCCCAGCGGTTGGATTCCACAGGCATGGAGGAAACCCTACAGTTAAATCAAGAGCGATTAAACTGGATGTTTTTTTCATTCAACCCCCCCCCACCCCCCAAAAAAAGCGGCCTCACCTCACGGCGCCCAGCAGTGCATGGGCGCGGAGCTGGGCGGTGATGTAGAGCCCCGCCGCCGTGGCCAGAAGCTCTCGCCGCTCGCCGGCGTCCAGCTGGTGACCCTTGAACCCGTCTGGGTACACCTCCGGGAGGAAGTTGGTGCTGATGTCACCAGAGATGAAGCGAGGGTTGGTGATGATTTCACGCAGGAGCGGAATGTTGTGGGTCACGCCTGGATGGGAACGACAGGAAGTCAACCAAACAAAGAAGAAGAAGAGGAGGAGGAAGGTGTGTGGAACCCGTCGCTGCACCTCTGATGACATAGCTGTCCAGAGCGTCCTCCATCCGGGCGAGGGCCTCCGCTCGCGTGGCGCCGTAGGTTACCAGCTACAAGCAAACACCGGCAAAGCAAACACTTTAAATAAAGCACCGCTGGGCTTCTGGTTCAGCTGTGAGAACGCTTCTGCCCCTGATCCATCACTGACCTTTGAGATCATGGGGTCGTAGTAGATGCTGATGTCACTTCCTTCCTGGATGCCGCTGTCTACACGCACCTGACGGAGCAAAGAAACGATCAACGTGACAAGAAGAGACATCGATCCCCGAGTGGATTATGTATGAGAACACACACACACACACACACTTACGTTGCTGAGGTCCTCGGGTTCTCGATATTGGGAGAGCCGTCCGATGGAAGGAAGACCAAAAGACTTGTACGGATCCTGACAGAACAAAACAACAGATACGGATCAAATCATGAAACGTTGGACAACCAATAAAAAGAAAATCCTGACGTCCAGCAAGATCTGGATCCACATCTGGAAGATTATCTTAGCTGCTTTTTTTTTTTAATTTGTGACTTCCTGTTTGGTTGTTAAGGGAAAAAAAGTACAGGTGCCACAAATATATGATTGAAAAATATTTTTTCAACATGAACAAAAACACGTCTATTTCCTCACGCTTTACCTCGGCGTAGACCCGACTCTCTATGGCCCACCCGTTTATCGGGATGTCTTCCTGTTTGTGCTGCAGCCGGTAACCCTTGGCGACCCGGATCATCTGCTCCACCAGGTCCAGACCAGTGATGCACTCCGTGATCGGATGCTCCACCTGGGGTCAAAAGGTCACGGGGAAGATACAAGATAGTGTGAGGAGATGAAAGTCAAGGAAGGGGATTAAACGCACAATCACAATGAGCCTTAATCCAGGAGGTTACCATGGAAACAGAAGAAAAGAAGACAAAAAGAAGTCCACTAAAAGGCTGAAGGAACATATAGCCAACCTGCAGTCGTGTGTTCATCTCCAGGAAGAAGAAGTTCTTCCTGGAATCCACCAGGAACTCCACCGTCCCCGCTGAGGAATACTGGACGGCCTGGGCCAGCTGCACCGCCTGCTCCCCCATCGCCCGTCGGGTCTCCGGGTCGAGGAACGTACTGGATGGGAATCACTGGATTAGCCTCTACAGCGGATTCAGTGGCGCTGAATTCATTTGAATGTCAGGGCCGCTGCTGCGGCGTGGAGACGGATTTATTTAGATGGAAACGAGGCCTCCGGGTGTTTCTAATTCAGATTAGAGGCGACTGACCTCGGAGCCTCCTCCACCACCTTCTGGTTCCTCCTCTGGATGGAGCACTCCCTCTCGTTGAGCCACAGCGCGTTACCGTGCTTGTCAGCCAGAACCTACGAGGAGAAGCACATGATGTTCTCCTCCTTCACTGTGGCGGCGTAACGGAAGCGTTCCCTCAGGAGGCGTCTCTCTGTGTGTTTTACCTGAATCTCTATGTGTCTGGGGTTGTCGATGTACTTCTCAATGAGCAGCCGGTCGTCTCCGAAGCTGGACGCCGCCTCCTGGGACGAGAAGCGGAAGCCTTCCCTGTGACGCAGACGCCAGAGAGGTTAAAGGTTAAGTGATAGAAAGTTTTTTTGTTACATCCCGCTTCAAGGCGCTGTAATTGTCAACGTTCGTCTGTCTGCCCGTTAGTTTGTCTATTGATTCTCCAGGAAATAACGTTCACAGCAGACATTCAGTCGGGGAATACCCCGGATTCCCTTTGCGTAGAATGAGGTGATTCATTGCCAGACGGTTTTGTAAGAGCAACTCCTGTATGTTTAAGGTGTGACAATACCTGGTCTCCTCATCGTTCCAGGCGATCCTCATTCCTTTACCTCCTCCTCCTGCAGATGCTTTAATCATAACCGGATAGCCTAGAAATAAGAACAGTGAGGGTCACACCAACCTCTGACAAAGATCACGGAACGCAATTCAGACACAAACTGGACCGTTACTTGCAAGACTTGCAAGATTTGTTGATTTGCGTCACTAAAAGCAGGAAATAATCCCACTTCATCTCATCTGTCATGCCCCGCCCCTCCACAGTCAACGATGGAAATTGGTGAAAAATCCTTCACTCACAATGTTAAAAAAATTCCCTAAACTACATGAATTTGATTGGGTTTAATCAACTTTAACTCTTAAACCAGGGTTTTAGCACCATCAGCTGACAATGACTGGTTTTCAGAACGGATGACTCACCGATTTCCTGCGCGATCTTCACCGCGTCATCAGCCGTCTGGCACAGAGAGGGTTAACGGTTACTGATCATCATCAGTTCCTTCCACTTGAGTCCCGTCGGGGTCCGAGTGAGCGCTCTTACCTCGACGACGCCGTCGAATCCCGGGATGGTGTTGACCTTCGCCGCCTTGGCGATGAGCTTGCTCTCGATTTTATCCCCCATGGCCTGGATGGCGTGGGTGTCCGGGCCGATGAACGTCACGCCCTCCGCCGCCTGGCGAGAAGAGAAGGACGTTAACCACATCAGACTCAGAGTAAAACCAGAGACGGAAAACAAGGTCGACCTCCGACCGCCAGCGGCTCCGCCACACACGATGTTTGCATTCAGCGTTTCTAAATATCCTCTTTCTTAAAATGATTTTATAACAACTGGTAATAAAGTCGGAGCTTTATCGCCCCAAAACAAATTACACCGTAGATTTTTAATATTTTAGAAAATGCTGCTCCTCATCTGGTTACAATTTAGCAGGAAAAGTGGATTTTGTGCTATGCAGACATTCATAATGATTCATAGGACCTTCATAACAATCCTAATGCGCTCTGAAGCCCTTAAACAGTTAAAACTTTGTACATCGGTAGTTGAACTGTTTTTAAACTAACTTGTTTTTGTACTAACTAGGTTTTAAAATTAACTAGTTTTTAAACTAACTAGTTTCTGAACTAACTGATTAACCCATTAGGTTTTGAACAAATTAGGTTCTAAACTAACTAGACTTTGATTTAACATAAACATTGTATGTTGATTTATATTTGTTGTTTTTTAATTATGTCTTTTAGTTGTTGTTTTATTTATTGTTTATGTTTACACTGTATGTTTTGTTTTATTTGCTGTTTTATTATGTTTACACTGTTTACATTTACGCTGTATGTTTTTACACCTATCCTGCTTCACGTGCTTTCAGCTGCCCCTTGGGGACTAATAAAGTTTTTTGAATTGAATTGAAAAAAGGTTCATGCAGACACATTTCTGCTAAAGAACAGTGACTTTTGAACACGTCACACTTTATAAGCACCACCTATGAAGCGTTCTTACGATGCTGCTCTACTTTACTGCGAGCGCTTTGTCTTACAGTTCATTGTTAAGGTGTGTCGGCAGGTGAGTGCAGGCAGTTGTTGCTTTTTCCTCAATCCCATCATTCAACTTGACATATATTGATCTGAAAGTGAGGAATGTCGTAAGACACCTTCAGATGAGGATATGTGCCTTTCACAACTTGGCAGGATTTCCACTGGAAAGAAATGTAATAGTCTCATTTCACTTCCTTTAATATACTCCTAAATCACTTCTGAAGTTGATGCGAGGGTCAGGCTGGATTAGAATGGAACCTGTTCTTGGGATTACTACACTTTGTCTTTTGTCTTTGTAAACTTTGTGACTTCTTACAGCAGAAAAATCACAGACAGAAAAAAATAAATCAGTGATGACAGAAATGTGTGAGTGTGTGACTCACCAAGCGCTTTGCAAACTCTTTATTCTCCGAGAGGAACCCATAACCAGGATGAACCTGAAGGGAACATATAGAAGAACTGGTTCAGCCGCTCCACTTACAGAGAATGTTCATCAGCGTATAGACAGCACCCGCCCACCGCCGTCAGACCAAACCACTCTCAAAATGCTTACAGCTTGTGCTCCAGTCGTTCTGATGGCTTCCATGATGGCGTCCATGTTCAGATAGCTCTTGCTGGTGGGGGCAGGGCCGACACACACCACCTCGTCGGCCATCTTCACGTGAACCTGGAGATTTATGTGAGGATATTAAATCTCAATATCAAGTCATTTCATCTGCACATTCTAAAAGAATGCAGAACTTCTTGTTCTGATCAGTTTCCCCGGTCTCTGGTAAAATATTTGAGATGATTCTCTTTGTTTAATATCATCTGTCCACACCATTAAACCAGATCTCCTTCTCCACCTGCCCAACCTGTCTACCAACTTTCAGCAAGTACCGTCTGATCGCTAGTGCCTGACCTGCACTAGACAAACAAACACACAAGCTCATCCTCCCCGAGAGCAGCTAGGAAAACTTGAGTCAACATCTGAACTGTTCACACCCGGATTGAAACATATGCTGACTCACGGCAGTGGAGTCCACGTCGCTGTGAACAGCTACAGACTGGATGCCCATTTTTTTGCAAGTCTTGATCACCTGGTGGAAAATCACACAACAGGAAGATGATCTGACGATAGTTTCAGTCGGGTTTAAACAGAAGTTTGTATTTGTGCGTCAGCTAGACTCACCCTGCAGGCAATCTCTCCTCTGTTGGCGATGAGGATCTTATCAAAAGTCTGTGGAGGGAAACGTCAGATTTCATCTGTTTGTCATTGACACAACGAGGACTTTCTGTGCTCCGGCTAGTCGCCAATGGTTACACAAGCAAAGTGTAGCTTATGGAACAAAGCAGCTGTGTTTGAGAAATTATTAAAACTATAAATGACAAAACTCTGATGTTCCTTCAAGTAAATGTTCAGACTTCCTTCCACATCGACAGCTGATTGCTGAATCCGTCAAACAGCAGGAAGTAGTAAACATTCGTCACCTTTTCGTTGGGATTGTGCGCGGTGGAATACTGAGCGATGTGGTAAACGGCGCGGCATCTGGACTGGAGTGAGCCATGCTGGAAAAAAAACGGAGAAATATTTAAATACCTCAATGCAAAAGGCATCCCATGGAAAATAAAAGGCTTTCCTTCGTCGACTACTGCAGTTTTAAAACAATTCAAGCTGAATACCATCCCTCATAGGGGACACATTCACAGATTGGGTGCAGATTACACCCTGAGCCAACCTGCATGGGATTATTTCAGCATTTTAAACATAAAGGAGCCCTGAACTCCGCATGATCACCGCTGGAGGTCATAGGAGCTAAAGGGTCTCTGGGAGGAACCAGAAATGCTGATCATTTTTGGTGGAACTACTTAGAGGCTACAGGTGTCAGTAATATAATTTAATTATTATTAATGTAATTATTATAAACAGGTAATAACTTTTTTTTTTCCACAGTAAACTTAATGTTTGATAAACTGTACAGTTTGTTCTCTACTGCTGTCCAGTTTACTCAACAGACCCCCTCGTGGTCGGATCAGGCAGGAATCCATCCAGATGTTGAATTCAATGATATTTATGCGGGTCAAATCCACCTAAGTTAGCATTGTGTAAACGAACACCTGACTGACTGACAGTTTGAAGAGTTTTTCAAGCGGCATTAATAAAAGAAACAACAAACAATTGAATTAGAAGTCAAATTTAATTAAATTTCACTTTGACATGTCAGGAGACGAACAAATAATTAATCGTCTGTGTTTTGTTTCTCCCCCGTCAAGAACATTGAGGACCCTCCGGCTATTCGTTAGCATGTCGTAAACTAAGCTAACAGGCAGTCACGTGATTGACTTCTGTTTTTAATTTATTTAACTTGAATCTTTCCGCAAAGTCACTGCGCACACAGCTCACCTTTACCGCAAACAGCAGTCTGTTAAATGATGGAGAAAGGCTGTGCGCCGCCATGTTGCCAAGAAGGAATCCACTAAACTCATCGTCGACGTGATGACGTAGCGGCTTTAAAGACAGCTGATTGGTGGAGAGAGAGGCGTCAGCTCCATTCAATTTTTTTTTTCTCTGAAAACTTTATTTATAATTCTACAAATTTGAGCAGCTGTGTTCTTTTGACGAGTCTCAGCAGAAGAGATGAAATCACTGATTAATCAATGAAAACCTTCTCAATGATTGTTTTATCTGCTTAATCGTTAATATTACACATGTTTTGTTAAAAATGTGTAACATTAACATTCAAAGAAATAAGATGTTTAGCCACTGAAATAGCTGGTTATAAATGTTTTATTTACAGTATATTTATGTCTAAAAAAACACTACTTTTGATCATGACTGCTGTCCTGACATAGAGAGTGATTGAAAGGATGTATCCTTTAGCAAACACCACTAATACTTTTTTTTAGTAATTTAATTAATTTAACAAATTGCATTTTTTTGGAGAAAAGCAACTCAATGAGAAGTTCCTATTATGAATGGCTCACGCTGTGAACTCACCAGGAGATACTGGATCAGTTAGTCTAGAACTAGGACTCAGTTGACATTTAGGGCTGATTTATGTGACACAATGTTGTTGTTTTTTCTTTGGACACAGGTGATCACGTTTGTTTAGTCTATGAAAAGTTTACAATCAGCCAGCAGACAGTAAATTCTATTCAGCCGTGACTGTTACACATGGCTGGAGTTATTTATGTCTCCACTACTGAGAAATCAAAATCTGAACACCCTAGAGTCAGTCCATCACTGGGCTGAGACAAACACTGATGAAAAAACACTGAGAAAACACTGATGCATGCTCACATTCACACCTGTGGACAATATAGACTCGCATAATGCATGTTTTTGAACTGAGAATGTGGGAAAGTCATTGAAAATGGTTCAAAATATAAAGAACAATAAAAATTCATCACTCATAAATGAAGTATATTTTATAAGTGAGTCAGCGATGTTACACAAAGCCCAAACTGCAGGAATAACTAGACATTAGGTGAATTTAGTGGAAATCTTAAGATGTGTTTGGCTCCTCCTACATGTTCCTCACCTTTTATTCCACATCAGCTTCAATGTTCACCCCCAGGCGGCCTCTTCAAACCTTCAAGACTCCTTTTCTGAAGTGTGCAGTGTGTTCCTCTGTCAGTTGACACATGGAGAAATGGTGCATCCATGCTTTTATGTACATACATATGGTTTATAGATCCATTCCTGGAGACTGTGTGGAGGATTCAGGTTTATTTTCTAGCGCCAGCATCGCCTGTCAAACCTCCTCATTCATTAACGTCACAAAGACGAGCAGCGATTCATTTGATTCACGATTCATCACCAACAAATGATTGAAATCAAGTTAAGAAATGTAATGAATTCTGTTTCTATGGTTACTTCTCTCCACATTTAATAGTTACTACTATTAAGACTTTTCTCTTGCTACGCTACATGGGGTGTTTGTGTTTCAGACTAAAGTAATGACTGTAGCTCTAATAACACAAAGTATCTCAAAATGATGATTTGATATGTCCAAAGGAAAAAAACAATGTTCTCAAACCAAGTTCTGATTTTATTTGTAAATAAATAAGTAATTTTTTTGGATATTTTTTAAACTTATTAGATACAAATTCATTAATTTGAGAAAATTTTAATTGTTAGAATAAACTAAGCAATTATTTTATTACACTTTTATTCTCAGGCACCAAAACCTTATTTTGAAAATATTTTCATTATTATGATGAACTAAATCATTATTTTATTTTTGAGGAAGTTAGTCATTATTTGATGATTCTTGAGTCATTTATTATGTATGTATGTTTCTACTTCTCTTTCTTCTACTGTAATTAAATCCTTGCATTGAAATTGTTGTTTTTTTGAGAAACCACATCATAATTACTGATAATTTAACATTCGTGTTTTGATGCAAACGTGTGATAATTTTTTTTTAGAAAGTAAGACATAAGTAATTTTTAAATATGTCAGTTATTCTCAGTGATGGGCTTTCATACATTTAAACAGTGATGGATGAATGGAGACACTTTCTATTTAAAGCGTTTCCTGCTTTGATTCCAAGATCCACTTCCTGGTTCTGCACACTTTGACCACCAACAGGGAAAATATTATTAGATGTCTTGATTTAATACACATTTTCATGTAAAACAAATATGACATATATGATGATTTCGGTGACTTTGCAGTCTTGACTAAATTGCAAATGAAGTGTAAACAGATGCGGGTGGTTGAACCCGCAGACAGGTCCACAGAGTCGATGAGGTTTAAGGAGACACTTGATGATCGGTACGACCCGGGGTCAGTCCAGTCGCGTCCAAACTGTGGCGTCGCCGCCGGCGCCGTTTTCGGACTGAACCGCAGGAAACACTTCAGAACAAGTTAACGTGTAACAATTTGTGAGAAAGGCCTCAGCTTCCTTCAAAGTGCTCGTCAGGCCGTCAGCACAAGCAGCAGCCGTGTGTGTGTGTGTGAGTGTGTGATTCACACACACACACACCAGTAGGTTAAAGCCCACTGAGGACTTCAAGGTCCGGGGGGAGGAATTTAAGGGCAGCTCTGCCCACATTGCGAGGCGGACGCTATGGAAACCAAATTTTTTCCGCTGTGAAAAAAGTTCAGTCCAATTTTTCTCAAATATTTGAAAGAATATTTAGACTTTTTTGTTCATAAATGTAGTTGAAACCGATAAAAACACGCATTCCAGCCCGTTTTTTATTCACGCCTCTGCGTTAAATATTCTAACGAGATTCGTCTCGTCGTCGGGAGCTGACGTAGGATTTCCTGATGGTCCTGGTTGTTTTTGTTGTTTGTTTGGGGTTTTTTTTAAATTTTGCTGCCAGCAGCGTTTTTATAAACCTTCTTATAAAAAACAAACACCTAACAAGATAGTGAGAAGTAAATTTAAAAAAAAAGATGGTAAACGTGAAGGGAGCGGAGGTAAACGTTAGCGGTTAGCTCGGTTTTCAATGTGGCGGTGAAGGCCGATAGGTAGAGGGCTGTTAGAGGTGTGTGTGTGTGTGGGGGGGGGGTAAATAAATTTAGAATTTTTGTAGAATTAATTTTGGAATTTGTTGGAAACAAAATAAGAAATAAAACGCAAAAAAAAAAATCTGATGAAAACCAGATTATGCATCTCAAAAACTCACATTGCCATTAAATCCTTCCCACTAGGCCTTGGACGGGCTGTCGCCATGGCAACACGCCTGCCGTCTTCCAGTGTGGACGGCGCTGCTAGGAGTTCAGGCTAACTTTAACCGGTTTAGCCCTTGGAATCGCTTCATAGATCGATAATCTGTCTCAAAGGAGGTCGTCACGCGTTTCAAAATCCCCCTCCCCTTTATTTCCCAGCAGGCAGTGCGGTCGCCAACATTCCCCCTGGTCCATTTGTACAACATTAACCTCCCCCTCCCTCACCACTTGGTTAATTCAGGTTAGGCCGCTAACACTGATGAAGACGAAGTTTTACACCAAAACGTTTGAAAACTCCTGGTGTCCCTTCCTGGTAAAGTCTGTCGGTCCAATCGGATCGCAGCCTCTCAGAAGGACCGCCCACTGCTGGTTCTAGAACATTACAGCAACTTTGATTCCACAGAGTGTCCTGTGGCCTGACCACCCCCCCGGGGGACTCTGCTGCTCCAACTACGTGACGTACTCCTCGTCATCGCTAGGTTCTGATTTGATGTGGTCGGGGTGGAGGAGGGGGAAGTGCGGCGCCGTAGTCCTGGTACACACGTACCACTCCTTAATGTTCGACAGCTGAGGTAAGGCGGGGTTGACGGAGCGCTGGCTCCGACGGGGGGTCCGGTTGCTCTGCTGCTTCTGGGCCAGCTGGTTCTTCAGGCCCGACAGCGACAGATCCAGAGGCATCGCCATGGGAGATGAGCTCCGCAGCAGCAGCTTGTGGTCGGCGCCGTCGGCCGAACCCATGTCCAACTCGCGATTGGACAGAAGGGGGAAAGAAGCATTTCTATTGGCGAGCGCCGGGGAAAGGCGGTTGATTTTCAGGTCGAGGGGCTCCAGGAGGGCCTGGTGGGGCGGCTGGAACGGATGAGGGATGGAGTCGTACGCGTCCCGCGGCTCCGAGGCGGGCGACGACTTGATGTGGACCTTCATGTGTTTGCGCAGGGAGCTGGGGTGTGTGTAGGACTTGGTGCAGCCCATGGCCTTGCAGTCGTAGGGTTTGGAGGCCGTGTGGACCTGCGAGTGCTTCTTCCGGTCGCTGCTGTTGGCGAAGCGGCGTTCGCAAAACTCGCACTGGAACGGCTTCTCGCCTGAAACACAGAACAGAACGTTCGAGATTTGACGAACGTTTTCATCGACGCTCGGCCTGATGAATGTCAAACGGAACGTTTATTTATCACCAGCTGCTTCTTCAACCCGTTTCCATGACAAATGGAGGGCGGGGCAGGAGACGGGTACATTATAGAGACGATTTTACCAGACAGGTTGTTATTAGTGATGAGTAATCCTCATCATTCAGAGTATTTTAAAAATATATCCCCTTTAAAATAACTCTCCCCCCTCCTGCGGTAGTTGGTTCATCCCCACCACCCCTCCAATTTTAGAAACGGGTACGAATGACAACACATGCTAGATAATAAACCCGACAATAATACTCATGTTACTTTAAATTATCTGCACGCCTTCGTTCCTAAATATGAATATTAAGGATCAAAAGATCTAAAAAGGACATATTTGCAGGGAAAAAAAACAAATAAATGTGAAAAAGCAAAAAAAAAAACAACAAAAAAAAGGCTGAGAGTTGAAAAAAAACGTGATTCAGTTTCAATAAAACAATTCAGTTTGACGTCCGGTGCTGTGGGACAACAATTACAAATGTTCACATTTGACAAATTTGATCTGGGAAACCATCAATAAAATAGATCAAACTAATGAAGACAATTTCTAGTGGATTATTTTCATTGATTATTATTATTATTACCTCAATGAAAATAATCCACTAGAAATTGGATTATTATTATTATTATGGATCAAAAAACGATCACTAGAATATTCCTTTATATATAAAAAAAAGAGATACCTTTGTCTCTTTTACTCTAAAATCATGAGTCTCTATTATTAACCCTTCATTAATGTGTTAAAGAGCTCATCTCCAACTGTTGATGAATGGATCACCACCCTTTTTAAAAAAAAAATTTTCAATCAAACACACTCAAAATATAAAAACCACCTATTTCTTCTGCGGGCTGGGAATTAAAATGATCATTAATTCCTTGCATCCAATTCTTCCACTGTGCGCGACCCCCTCCCTGAGCTGCAGTTTGGACCCCCCCTATAGGGGGGACAAGGGAGCAATGCATCGGAACCGAACGCACCCCCGGGTAAACATGGAGGGGATTCCTAACACAGTGGGAACAATCTCTATTAACCTCTTTATTCTCAATCCGGGGTGGGGTGGGGTGGGGGGGTGAGGAGTGAGATGGGTGGGTGGGTGGGGGAGCTTCTGTCCTGATGGATGACACGGATTTACAGATTATGACTGTATCAGTGTGTGTGTGTGTGTGTGTGTGTGTGTGAGGATGAAACCCACCAGTGTGCGTGCGCGTATGGATCTTGAGGTTCTCGGAGCGGGCGAACATCTTGCCGCAGTTGGGAAACGCGCACGCAAACGGCTTCTCGCCGGTGTGCACGCGGATGTGGTTGATGAGTTTGTATTTGGCTTTGAACGCCTTCCCGCCGCGCAGACACTCGTCCCACATGCAGACGTGACTGAGGCTCTCCAGCCCCGCCGCGACATGTTCGGTGGTGACGTGGTCCACCAGCTCATGCATGGAGCTGAAAGTTTGCTCGCAGACGGACGTCCCCGCCGCCGCCGCCGCCGTGCGCCCCAGCCTCTGCCGGGAAGAAGTTCGGTCGATCCATCTGCACACCAGCTCCGTTTTGACGGTGGGGCCTTTGGAGAAATCCAGCAGGCCGTCCATCCCGACGCCGGAGCCTCCGTCCGCCGGAGCGCAGATGTTCGAGGCTCTCGCCTGGTGCGGCGAGACGATGCTCGAAGCCCCGGAGTTGTTGTTCCCCAGCGGAGAGACGAGGCCATTGTGCCTGGCCGCCACCACCACAGCGGCCGCCCGCTTCATGCTCAGCGCGGCGGGGCTGCCCCGCTCTCCCGTACTTCCAAACCCCCAATAAATGAGTTGGAATCCGAGCGGGGACGCGTTCGACGATCGTTCCGCTTCCTTCCTTGCGCGTTTTGGTGAAAGGGAGAGCGCATGCGGCGGTGTCTTTACCCCCCGCTGCTTCGGCGTTAGATCCCGAGAGTCAGAGCCTCCATGCTTTTATTTACTGAGTGAATGGAGGTGAACGGAGTCGAAGGAATAGAGCGGGCGGCGTCCCAACACTGTCTGCACGCGTCCTTGTCTCCTTTCCTTCCCCTCCCGCTGCTTTCCTCGTTCCTTTTCCTTTCGACTGACTCAAAGTTATGTCCGGTGAAAGTCACAAATACTGAAATCACCAAGTCACCTTCAGATATTTAAGTATTCGTTTGTGTTGTAATGTGAAATTTTATTACGTGTACAGGGTAGTATTTAAATAAATAAATTTGTAGTCAAGGAAAAACTAGTATTTTGTCATTTCATGTTTGCACAAATTTTATTTTCATATTTTTTGTAATAATTACCAATTAAATGTACACATCAATATCATTGCTGTTATTTATTATTTTTATTGTTTGATCCATATGAATTAAAAATACAGATAATAAATATATATGTTTTTTAGTTTAATTTTTTAATTTTAGATGTGTATGAATATTGTGGCCACATTAAAAATTTTATCGAAAATTAAAAAATTAAAATGAAGAAAATGAAAAAAGAATATTTATTATTGTTAGTATTTGATCCATATAACTTCAAAATACCTATACATATTCATATAAAAAAAATACAAAATATATTATTTTTTCGAATTTTGCAGATCTTTCCCGTTCAATTCGACTACAGATAGATAGATAGATGGATAGATAGATAGATAGATAGATAGATAGATAGATAGATAGATAGATAGATAGATAGATAGATAGATAGATAGATAGATAGATAGATAGACAGATAGATAGATAGATAGATAGATAGATAGATAGAGAGAGAGAGAGAGAGAGAGAGGGATGGATGGATGGATGGATGGATGGATGGATGGATGGATGGATGGATGGATAGATAGATAGATAGATAGATAGATAGATAGATAGATAGATAGATAGATAGATAGATAGATAGAGAGAGAGAGAGAGAGAGAGAGAGAGAGAGAGAGAGCGACAAAAAGAAAGCATACAGACATGAATGTCTTTTATTTTGACAGGTCTAACCGGAAGAAGTAAGTAATGACTTCCGGTAGGAGGAAGTACACAGGCGAGCCTTCAACTCAAAAATGACAGATTCTCCAGATGCTAGCAGCCTCGTCTCTGCTTCCTCACAGCTAAACCTGATGGAGGTGGACGCGGTGAGAGAATTATTACACTTCCGCCGAAGACACGATGAGAAATATTTAAAAAAAATAACAGCAAATGAGCTGTTTGTTGTCGTCCTGGCGTTGGAGCGGTAATGCAGAGCGCCTGTTCAGAATTCCCGTTGAACTCCGCGGTTTCCTCAGTGGTCGTGGGAAACACATGTTAATAAATTAACGTGTTAGTAAATCGACTTGTTAATAAGTTAGCACATGCTAATAACAAGCAGCACCATCATCGGGTTCATTACCGACCAGTCTTTAAGGCTGACCGCCGTCACGTGACTGGTTTTTGTTTACGCTGTCATGTTTGTCATCCGTCAACACGTAGAAAAACAAAGACTCATGTAATAAATGTGTGCAGATCTTGTGATTAAAAACAGTGGAGACACACCTATGAGAAAAATGTACTTTATGTGTTACCGTGGTGCGTTCAGGGACTGTCAGTTCTCTGTTAGGAGTCCCCTTATATCGTGGTCGTTCCTGGTGCGTTCAAGGACCGTCACGTCCTTTCAGGAGTCCCTGTTAGCACCTGAGGTGTTGGTGTCTCCTTCTCATGTGAACATTTCTGCTTCTGTTCTCAGATCGACGATAAAGAGTTTGATATTCCACAAGTGGACACGCCGCCCACGCTGGAGAGCATCCTGAATGAGGTAGTGTGAACACCTCTTGATTGGGTAGTGGGCAACACTGCATCACTTATAACAGTGTTATAACGGCATAACAGGACGTTTCTGCATGTGTTGCATCAGTTCATCTGAGACGCTGATTCTGTTTTGTCTCCTGTCTCTGCAGCTGGAGGATGAGGAGGAGCCCTTCGTTCTGGAGGACACCTGTGTGCTAAACACGGATAACATGGACGCCCACTCCTATGACACCTCCTCTCTGGCCAGCTCCGACAGCGGAGACCCAGCGCACCTCAAACGGCATGTACACAAGTACACCGCAGTAGTAGTTTGTACGATGCAGTACTAGTTTGTACAATGCAGTACTAGTTCGTACGATGCAGTACTAGTTTGTACGATGCAGTACTAGTCTATATGATGTTGTACTACTTTGTACGATGCAGTACTAATTCGTACAATGCAGTACTGGTTTGTACGATGCAGTACTAGTCCATACGATGCAGTACTAGTGGGTACAATGTAGTACTAGTTCATACGATACAGTACTAATTCATAGGATGCAGATGAACCCAGTAAGAATGTTTGGTCTCAACCTGAACCTCAGAAGATTAATTTCAAACTTGAATTAAAGTTTGTGTGTGTGTGTGTGTGTCTGTATGTGTGTGTGTGTGTGTGTGTGTGTGTGTGTGTGTGTGTGTGTGTGTGTGTGTGTGTGTGTGTGTGTGTGTGTGTGTGTGTGTGTGTGTGTACAGAAAGAGGAGAACAGTGGATCTGAATCCAACAGTTCACGGGTCCGTTCTTAGACACAGTCTGCTGAAAGGCATCTCTGCACAGATCGTCTCTGCTGCTGTAAGAAACACACACACACACACACACACACACACACACACACACACACACACACACACACACACACACACACACACACACACAAACACACACACATTTCTTAGTTTGTGTTTTCATAATAGAAATGTTTTTGTCCTCAGGACAAAGTGGATGCTGGACTTCCGACAGCTATAGTGAGTATTAGTTTATTCTATGTGTATTCTATACAGTATATTAGTTTTATTCTATATTTATATTCTATATGTATTCTACATTATATTAGTTTGTTCTATATTATTTATTATTTATTCAATTAACCAAAGATTTGGTTTTAGTTTCCAACTAGTCTCACTGACAGAAATAACCGATGATTAATTTTATTATCTTGCATCTCCCTCATTTGTGATCTGGTCCTGTTAAATTTGAGTTAGACATATATGCTAACGCTAGGCCTGTTAGCTCGTCTTCTTGTCTCCTGACTTCTTCTGCATGTTTTCCTGTTCAGACCATGTCTGGTGTGATCGCCGTGGGAACGTCTCATGGTCTGGCTCTGGTGTTCGGTGAGTCTGAACCTCGTTACCTTCTCTGTATGTTAAATATGTTTTTCACGTTTTTCAGTGCGACACAGGTTATGGATAAAGCTGGTCACGCGTAGCTGCCACTTATTTCTTCTGCTGTTATCTTATGTTTAATTAAATAGAAATATTAATGCAATGTTATGTTGTGTTGGTGATGAAAACAGCGAAGGTCACACACACGCCGTGATCACTTTGTGTTAGACTCTGTCTTATTTAATACTAAATCCGGTTTGCAGTAACATTGGCGTTTCAGAATGACTTCATGAATGTTTAATTCTGATAAATACGATGGTTACCGATCATTAGGAATAAACCGGTTATTATTAGTGGCCTAGTGGCCTGGGTGAATTGCTGATAAGCAAATCACCAGTTGTCTGAATTGGTGGCTTTATAAAAAAATTTTTTCAGATACCTAATAAAATTGAAATGCTTGTATACTTTAAAGTTAGTTTCTAATTCCTTCTTGGCCTGATTACTGGTTAAATCTGTTTTTAAGGCTTAAAAACTTTCCATGAAGCCTCTGCTGCCCCCTAGCGTTCTTCCTCCAGGGCAAGTGCTCCTGATGTCGTTCTCAGTAGCACCCATGATCATTCATCTTCTTGGTTTTCTTCCACTTTGTTCTGTAGCGATGGGTCTCAAGAACCCTAGAACCCGGTTAGCTGTAAGAAACTAAAATATCATGACATCACTCAAAGAACAGTCACAACAGGAAGTCCACAGGCCACCAGACATTCTGGATTTTTATTATTTTTTAATGAGAACATATAAATGTTGTTATTGATTAGTGTGTGAAATTTACAGCTAAATTGACATCCTAGTAAGAAAGTGTGTGCAGAGTTTAAATTAATTGGTAATTACCTGTAAATGTGTGTGTTTAACTCCCATAGAACTGAAGGTGGACAAAAACAAAAGACATAACTTTATGGAAATGTAAAAGTTTTGTAGTTTATTTGTGATCAGGCGTCAGTGTTTGAAACCTTTATCTTAATAACAGTGAGCTCTCGTGTTTTCGTGATGGTGACCAATGAAAATATCTCTCTGTGGTCGTCTGCTCCTTTATAATCAGTACATGCCCATGTCGTTGACATCCACTTTCAGGACGGCCTCGCCTGAGTCTGACATGGTGGCGGCGATGATGAGGTTTCCCCACTCGTAAGAAATAGCTGAGCCGTCGGGTTTGGCCCTCACAAAACTCTCTTCACTTCCGTTGTACATAATATCGTAAAGATTGTAGTCGCATTCGTTTCCCTGGGCGAAGACCCCGACTGCGTACCAGTTGTTGTAGAGGTTCCGGTCGTAGGGCACGGAGAACATCACGGCTAACACGTGGCTGTAGTCGCCCATGTCGTTGTTGTACAGGTCGTAGGTGAAGACGCCGACGGCGCCGGTGGCGGCGCCGGTGGTCTTGTTGAACATGGCGCTGGCCGAGGAGCAGGGGTTGACCATGGGGGGCAGCGGTTCGTCGCAGAAACCGCTCTCCATGAAGGTCCTGAACAAAACACCAGACGGGTTCTAATGTTCAGAGGTTCTACGTGAGGAATTATAACGGAGTTTTGTTTGAGCAGCAGGTTCCCTGAAAGTTTATTAGATTAGTTTGAATCAAAAATATCAAATTATTATGTCAACTCATTAGAAAAACATGTCAACCAAACAATTTCATGGACTTTAAGCTATCGATATTATAATAATTAAAAAATTTGCACAACCTCTATTTCTTCAGCGTATGTGTAACTGAATATGTGCACAGAGACACACCTAAAATAAGTCTGTATGATTTGCGCTTTCTTCTGATTGGATCCCAACTGGGAAAGGCGGGGTCAAAAGTCAACTTTAGAAAAAAAACTGTATTCAAATTTTACTTAAGCATCCAAACTGATCAGAGACGAGTCAGCGCCTCGAAAGGAAGACGAGACGAAATCATTAAATCAAAAGAAGCAAAGAGGACAGCGAGAAAACATTCACACTAATACATATATGTGTATATACTGTATATATGGATATATACAGTAGATATAGATATATAGAATGAGTTTTGAACACTTTACCTCACATTGACGAGGCTGAAGCAGCTGGTGTTGTTGTTAAGCTCAACGTAACAGTGGCGGTGAACCATGGCGGTGAAGAGGAGGCGGCCTGCGAACAGCAGATCAGATCCATTTAGTCCTTTAAGTTCATTCATTGTCAGACAAAACCATTACAGCACACTATGTAAATTATAAAGCTTGTGCTTTTATAATTGGCGCCGTGGATAGAAGTGTAATCACAGCCGTGTCTGGAAAAACAGGTTAAATAATAGGGAGAAATGATCGGCTGCGTTCCAGGGATGCAGGTGTGGCCGTGAGTCAGTATGTGATATATATCACATACCAGCGCCGACACCCATAGCTGAGGATTTATAGTTATTATTACACTTATTATTACACATGTCACCAGTTCACATTCCAGCGTGGCAGCTACCTCACACAACGAGATGGAGTATTTAATTTGACCTGAATGTCATTAATGCACAACTTCAGGAAAACTTCAGTCGACTGAAATGAACTCCTCTATAAGTTCTGACTTAAAGAGGAGGAAAAAACATCCAGTTTCATCTCATTTGTGGATCTGTTTTCACAAAAAAAGCTTAAAAATATGAAGATGATTTGACTCAGAAAGGCTCACAAACAAATCAAATAATCACCGTCAATTTATTTTTCTCTCATTTTTTTAATTCTAATTGTTCTTCTGTGGAAGTATGGAAACATGGTGCTGATTCAAATCAGTTTCTTCTATTTGATGTAGGTTTTTTTGTATTTTTTTCCTACACTTCTTCTTAATACTGTCGTGACGATGAAGCAGACAAGCTTTGTTTTTTAAATGATCAGCGTCAGCCCGACTCCAGAAAATGAACCAGAATCACTAATGTCTTATTCCCAAATAGATAAATAGATAGATTATTAATCCCAGAGGAAATTGTGTTAATCCACTGCTCATATAATTTCACACTCACTCCTGAATTCACACATTCCACAGACGACCAAGCAGATATAAATGCAGGATAAGTAAACAAACAAGGAGAAAAACATTGACACACAACCAGACAGATGTACGAAAAATTCAACCAAACCAGGAAAAGTACAAGTAGAGAAGTAGAGATAGGAAAGTGTGCAAAATGGAACATTTACCTTTTAAAGGACTTAAAGTTCAGCGTGATCCAGAAGCAGTGGTGTGAAGCCACGGGTCTCAGAGAGGAAGTGATGGTGATGTCGCTGTGCACACGATCTGCACACCTCTGCGCCGTGTTGACTCAGGTAATCGGGGCCTCGGGGCACCAGGTGACTCCCTCCTTATCGGCCGGTCGCTATCAGCGCCTCCCGGACTTCAGCAGCTTATCTCCAGACCGATTAGCTCGGACCCTTTTAAACGTCTCTTAAACATAATCGTAATTTGTTCAGGGAGGGGACCAGGAGCGTAGGTAGAAAACAGTACATGGAGGGGTGGGGTGGGTGGGTGAGAACATGGGAACATGCAAACGGTTCGGTTCAAAGTCAACACGACTGCAGAGCCGCCGCTGCAGGGCAACAATTTAAATACCGTCCCATGACTGACTGAGGAGAACGAGATGTAACTAATAAATTTAAGTAAATGTAACTCAATATAATGTAAAATAAATGTAACTACTCCTTAATGTTAAATAACTTTGAATTTATCACTTATTCAAGTTACAAACATTATAGTTACACAGAAAAAACATGTTTGTTTGTTTCTCTGTTCTAACATAAATCCTTTTAATTTGTCAGGTGATTAAACCCACAGAACTCCATCAATCAAGGATCAAATCATCCAAGAGAATAAAGAAAAATAACACCAAAAAAGAGTTAGGACATTAACTTTGTTTGAAATGTTTCTGTCAAAGTTAAAATGGGCTGACTTACTGCATTGTGGGAAAATGCAGTTTTTGATCAAAGCTCACTTTTGACCTATTCATTTTTAGACACTGACCTTTTATGCTCTCATGGGCCACATAAAGTGATGTGGAGGGCCACATTTGGCCCCCGGGCCATGAGTTTGACATGTGAGCTAGTAGATCTGATAGACTAGCTAACACGTGTAAAACGTGACGGCTGCACACTGTAGAGTTAAACATGATGCGGCTGGTTCGAATAATGTGTTCAGTTTTAAAGTATTGATCTGCATTCTATTGATTGATCTGTGATCTATTAGTTTCAAATACCAGCGATGAAAAAACCGTCAGTAAAGCAGGAGCCAGAATAAAACATTTTAGAGGATGTTGAACTGTCGGTCTCCATGGATACGCACAGTACAGGTTGAGGTCAGACTGTGATGCTGTTGTGTGTCGGGGGGGGGGTCTGATGGGGGCTGACCCGTGTCTCTTTGCTCTGCTGACACTCTGGCGCCGCGACAGGAAAAGGTACGAGGTCACGCTTGTTTCATCCTGTTCATGTTGTGTTTTTTTACCTCCAGCCGGGGGGGAGACACCCCCCCCCCTCATGTCCATCTTGGTTCAGTCCCATTTCGTTGGTGCATGTTTGGCTGCTTGGGTTCGATTATTTGTAATCTGTATTTATTTTTATCCATTCGGCGCCAGTTTTGTTGTGTTTTGGAATCTTTGTGCTGCTTTGTTTTTCTTTAAAGCTGAATTTGGTGAAACCTGAGAATGCCTCTTTAAAAAAAAAAAAAAAAAAAGAAGAAAAAAAGGTTTCACAGGTCAAAGTTCAACTTTTGCTCGTCTTCCTCTCCAGACACCAACCAGGCTCTGCGACTGTGTCTGGGCACCAAGGCGACGGGGGCGGAGTTTGGCGCCGTCTCCGCCCTCAGCATCAACTACGACTGCTCGCGGCTTCTGTGCGGCTTCGCCAAAGGACAGGTAGGTTCTGTCTGAAGTGGGCGTGTGCTGTGGCAGCGTGTGGGCGGGGCCACCGCAGCTCCACCCTTCGTCTGATTGTCTGTCTGGTCTCTAGATTACCATGTGGGACCTGGCCAATGGGAAGCTCCTCAGAACCATCAACGACGCCCATCCTCCAGGAACGGCGATATTACACGTGAAGGTGAGCAAACACACACATCCGAACAGAGCGTGGCGACCTTTGACCCTGGTTTCTGCTCCTTTATTATTCACTCCTCGTGTTCACGTCTCCAGTTCACAGACGACCCCACTCTGGCCGTGTGCAACGACAGCGGGGGATCCGTGTTCGAGTTGGCGTTCAGGTGATTTAAAAACCCGTGAAAAACGATCAAGTCATCGCGTTCTGGCGCCGTTTGCAGCGCCCTTCCTCTTCTCCTTCGGTATCACCTCCAGGAGGGTGATGGGGATGCGCTCCTGCGACTCCCGATGTCTCTTCAGCGGCTCCAAAGGCGAGGTGTGCTCAGTGGAACCTCTCCTCGCTCCCCCAGACTTCAGGGACCATCCCATCACACACTACTCTCTGCTGGCCATGGCGTCGCTCACCAAGGTGCGCCGTCGCGTCTCGAGCTCCTCGCTCTGCTGATTTCACAGAACTTACTGAAAAGTTCTTACTTCCTGTTTTTCTCTCACCAGATCCTGGTCATCGGATTGAAGCCGTCTCTGAAGGTCTGGATGACGTTTCCCTACCCAAAGGTCTGTATTTCTGTCCTGGTGGGAATGGGATCAGATTTCTGGTTAGCTCAGGCGTCTCTCGAGAACATGAAGGTTGAACGGTAGCCATCTTTCACTCACGCTGCCTCTTTTTGCAAAGCATTCTGGGGGTTTTCTCCTAAATGAAACGGGACACACTGACGACGACGTGCTCTCTCCCACCAGTCGGATCCCTCCAGCGTTCCTCAGATGGCGTGGCAGTTTGTTCCCGTCCAGAAGATGGTCAACCCCATCCTGGCTTTCTGCAAAGGAGACACGGTCCACTTCCTGCTGGTATCGACTCCCCACCTTCACTACAGACAAACACTCAGACTGGAAAACACGTTTTTCATCTTAAATTTTTTTTGTCCACGTGATTTTTAGATGGAAATTCTGACCCATTTTGTGCTTGTACTCAAACGGCGCTCATGTGGGGTTCACTATTTACATGAATAAATATTGGAGTCATCATAGTTTGTTTTATTTTAATATCTCTACGGTTACCTACCAGCACTTGGCTCTTTTTCGCATTTCTGAAACAGGAAGACACGAAGCCACAGCCTCGTTTTTGAGACACGTAACGTCAGGTTTCATTTCCGTTTCGGTTACAGTGAGATCAGGAACACATAGTTTTTCTTTTTGTGGAACAAAATGTAAACGCTTTATGTTTCAGGTGAAGAAGGAGGAGAGTGGGACCATCCATGTGATCAAACAGCGGCAGCTCCACCTCAGCTGTGACATCATCAGCCTGTGTGTGAGTGTTAACATCAGGTTCACCTCAGGTTCTGTTGGACTGGCTGCACGTGATCCATTAGCTCGTGGGATAGCATCTGGCGCTCTTTAGCTCTATGCAGATGATACGCTAATGCAGCACATGATGTTTTCACTGTTAAACCAACAGAAAGTGGATCGTTGACGCATAAGGACAGTTTCTTCTTCTTATTGGATCAAACTATTTGGACCTATGTCGTGTTGCTGCCCCCTACCGACTAACGTGAGGTTATTTTTAAATGTGGATCCTTCCCTGCGTCAGTGGATCAACAGCCGGACGCTGGTGCTGGTCGACAGCCACGAGAAGCTGCAGGTGCTGGACCGGCCCAGTCAGGCGGTTCTGGAGACTCTGGACCTGGAGCAGGTGCAGCTGGTTTACAACAGCCGTCACTTCAAATCGCTGGCCACCGGGGGGAACGTGTCCCAGGCTCTGGTGAGGAGGAGGGGGGGGTTGATTAAGGATGACTGGTCTGAAGTAGTAAACGTTATCGTGATGATGAGTGAGTAAATGTTCGCAGCCAGTAACAGTTTAAAGCGTACAAACAGTGGCGTTTCTTCTTTTTAAATTCAACGTCCGCCATGTTTGGAGTCCTTATCCGCCATGTTTGGAGTCTTTATCAATCCAACATCCTCCTCTGACGGGGTCTTAAGCTGAAGTTTGCTTCCAGGCTTTAGTGGGAGAGAAGGCGTGCTACCAGTCCGTCTCCAGCTACGCAGGGCAGATCGTCTACTTGGGCACAAAGGTACCGTGTTCAGTTTGAGTGTGTGTGTGTGTGTGTGTGTGTGTGTGTGTGTGCGCTCATAAGATGTGAAAGGAATATGTATTATTATACAGGTAAACCTCCGTTTACGTCGTTAACGGGTTCCAGGAGACGCGACATAAAGCTAAATTGAATTTAACCATTCAAAATTCTATACTGAACTTTATTTACGAACACATTTTCAATAATATTTTATTAATAAAAATTTATTTCATGCTTAAAAACAGTTACATTTTATTTTTCAATATGTTATAGCAAATATATAATAATATATTACATGCTTTTAATTCTGTTTGATTATACAGTAACATTATATGATTTTAATGGTTTACTCGTGATTTTATGATTCCAATATTTTTGACGGACAGATGTAAAGTGATGTAAACTTGATCTTTATTTTTCCGTTTATTTTTGGGGACAAAAACAACATATAATGGAGAACGACGTAACTCCAGACAATGTACTCCGAGGTTTATCTATACTATAGGAATGTATGACATATAATACACACGTGTGGATACCCATGATGCACCCCTGTGTTCTCTTTCGTACATAAATAGTTTTTTTGTCAGAGTTTGTCAACTTAAAAGTTTGTTATCACTCTCTATGAAGGCTCATGGGACAGCATTCATAATGCTCTATGCCTGCAGTCATACAGACATGGTTTCTAATGCACTGCCTCCTGATATGAAAACATCTCCACTCTGTTCTCTTGCAGTCGGCTCACATTATGGCTCTGAGGAACTGGAGGGAGGTTCGTACCAATATTTACACGTAAAGAGTCGTGATGTTTCTGTTACTCCATTAATCTTTATTCAACAAGTGTAAAAATGACAACGCCGTCAAAATTGAGAGCGATTTAATCTGTCGAGGTAAAGACACAGAGAGAAAAAGAGCTTTTAAAAAGACGCATCGTCCCACCGGAGGTGATTTCCCTCTCTCGTGTGTCCAGCGCATCGACTGCCTGCTGAAGCAGGAGCATTTCGTGGAGGCTCTCGCTCTGGCCTGGTCCTTCCACGAGGGAACCGCCAAAGCTGTTCTGGGTGTGTTTGAAGCATCAGTAGAATCAGCTGACATGTTAAACACGGGACGAATAACATGTGACGTTTTTTTTTGTCCAGGTTTGTTTGGAGATCCGGCGAAAAGGAAGCGAGTCGTAGCCGATAAGGTAAGGATGGAAAACCGCTGCGAGCCGCGTCGGCTCAGCTAACGGCGGACTCACTCTGATGTCTCCGTGTCTGCAGATGGTGGAGATCATCTTCCAGTTTGCTGAGTTTGCATTGAAGAAGTGTCCGGAACAAGGGAAGATCCAAGTGATGGAGCAGCACTTCCACGTAAGAACGAAAAATCGCCGTGTGTGCATAAAAAACACGCTGGATGGACGCCGGCTGACGCACTTCCTGTCTGCGTTCAGGATCTGGTTCCGTTCATGGTGGACTACTGCCTGCTGCTGCAGAGGACGTAAGTGTCTGCATTCACCGGAAGGAAACGAGACGTTTAAGGAGAGCAGGATGAAATATTACTGTCACATCTGGGTGAAACAGAGGTCCTTGAATGCATCACGGAACAAAAGTAGAATCTTAACAAAGACAGACAAGTGGAGAGAAAAGTAACCTTCAGAGACACTCAGTGTGTGTGTGTGTGTGTGTGTGTGTGTGTGTGTGTGTGTGTGTGTGTGTGTGTGTGTGTGTGTGTGTGTGTGTGTGTGTGTGTGTATGCAGAGACCTGCTGTTCACCCAGCTGTACACTCGGCTGCTGGAGAACACGGTGGCGAAGGGCGTCTTCCTGGAGTCGCTGGAGTCGTACATCGTGGCTGACCGCCTTGGGCATCTGACCACGCCCATCATGAAGGACCTGCTGGCCCATTACCACGGCAACGGGATGATGGACAGCCTGGAGAGATGCATTGTGCATCTGGATGTGACCAGTCTGGACATACAACAGGTGTGTATGTGTGTGTCTAACAGTGATTATATGCTGTGTAAGTAACACACTCTAGTCAGCTGTTTGTGTGTGTGTGTGTGTGTGTGTGTGTGTGTGTGTGTGTGTGTGTGTGTGTGTGTGTGTGTGTGTGTGTGTGTTTGTGTGTGTGTGTGTGTGTGTGTGTGTGTGTGTGTGTAGGTGGTGCAGGTGTGTTGGGAGAATCGACTCTATGACGCAATGATCTACGTTTTCAACAGCGGAATGAACGATTACATCACACCGATGGAGGTGAGAGCTCCGCCCCCTCTCGCTGACATCACGAAAAATAAAATTGGAAATAAAATAATTTTTCATCATTTTCTGAATTATGAAAGTCTTTTCATTGGATGATTTCATTATTATTGATAACTTATTCCTCTCTGTTGTCTGCTGATTATATTTCAGAAACTCTTCGCAGTGATTGGCCCACCGCTCAGGGAGGGGAGGAGCTTAACAGGTGAGGCTGGAAACTACATCCCCCAGAAGTCATAGCAGCAAATTGAAGCTTCTCACACAAACTCTTTTTTTTGCAGATGAGGAAGTTGTGATGGGGAACAAACTTCTGGTGTACATCAGGTGTGTTTAGACACGCGCACGCACACACACACACACACACCATACACACACACACACACACATGCACACACACACAAACCTTTGATATGAATAAATTATTTCTTCCAAACATTTTCAGAAATATTTAAGTTCATCACTTAATTGTATAAACGACATTAACACAGGAATACAATGATGACTGTGTGTGTGTGTGTATGTGTGTGTGTGTGTGTGTGTGTGTGTGTGTGTGTGTGTGTGTGTGTGTGTACACATATAGCTGCTGTCTTGCAGGAAGGGCGTATCCACTAGGAGACATCCCTGAAGACCTTGTGGTTCAAGTCAAAAACCAGGTATGTCCAGACACACACACACACACACACACACACACACACAAGTGGACTAATTCTGTGTGTGTATGTATGTGTGTGTGTTTGTGTGTGTCAGGTGTTCGAGTTCCTCATCCGTCTCCATTCTGCCGACTCATTGGAAGAAGAGGAGGTGTTCCCGTTCATCCGCACCCTCCTCCACTTCGACACACGGGAGTTCCTCAACGTCCTCGCCATGGTAACGCCTTCTCACCTGACTTCACACACACTTTCCTTCCGGTCGCTGCTCGTCCGTCCCGATCAGGAGAGATTCTGTCTTTTCCTTCTCCTGTGAAAATAGTCAGAAAGTCTCAAATTATCCATATTTGTTGTCTTTTTAGCTGTTTGTGGACGTTTTGAACATATTCAATCAAAAAAAACGAAGAGTTTTGTTTTGTTGTTGTTATTTATGTTTCTCCTTCTTACATTTTAGACGTTTGAAGACTTTAAGAACGACAAGCAGGCTCTGGAGTACCAGCAGAGGATCGTGGACATCCTCCTTCAGGTTCATTCTCAGTTCATGGCAGTGAAGTACAACATAAATGCGCCTTTGCATCAACAGCCTCCTTTCCTCCTGGTTACCTAGGTGATGGTGGACAACCCAGACTTCACTCCGTCTCAGGTGGGCGGGCTCTTCACCTTCTTAGCTCGCCAGCTGGCCAAACCGGACAACACGCTTTTTGTGAACAGGAAGCTGTTCGACCAGGTAATCGATCGATTGGATGCGTGTGGATCTCTGGGTAACAAACCGTTTCATTCATCGTCACCTCTGACCGTTTCCAGGTTCTGGAGTTCCTGTGTTGCCCCGACGACGACTCCCGACACACCGAGAGGCAGCAGGTACGTCTGGAGGGACGATCGATCAGGTTTGTGACGGTAGATCTCTAACTGGTGCTCACTGGGACCGGTCTGCAGGTTCTCCTGGAGCTGCTGCAGGTCGGGGGCGTGGTCCAGTTTAACGAAGGGAGGCTGCTAGCTTTAGCAGAAAAAGCGAAGTTGTGAGTGTCGAAGCGAAAAACAGCAAAACTGAAACCTGAGACTCTTTTATTTGAATTTTTTTTTTAACTTTCTTTTAAATAGTTTCTTACTAATATAACTTCATGTTTATGATCATTATTTTAAAACACACATAATTTCCTGCTTTTTTCGCCTCCAGCTACCAAATCTGTGAATTTCTGTATGAGAAGAAGCATCTGTACGATAAGATCATCGACTGCTACCTGAGAGACCCCCTCAGGAAGGTGAGATCCAGTCTGGTTCTGACCTCATCGAGTCATCAATGAGGGTTTAAGTCAATGTGTGTGTGTGTGTGTCTCTCAGGGGGAGATCTTCAGCTACATTCACAACCTGCTGTCCATGCCGGGCTACACCCCCGAGGAGAAGCGAGCGGTGCAGGCTAAGGCGCTGCAGCACATGCAGGTGAACCCACGAGGCACAGGCGCTTGAACGTCGGCTCCCGTTCTTTGCGTTAACGTCGGAAACCCTCTGACATCTCCTCACAGGAGCTGGTGAGGCTCAGCCCCCCCAGATCGGCTGAATTGGTGGTGTTTCACTTCAAGGGAGACGTCCGCAGCATCATCTCTGAGTTCCAGGTGACGATTTGTTCTGACGGCGAGCAGATAGACCTGAACCCGTCTCACCTGCTGCTCCCGTCTTCCTCTCCTTAGGACGACCAGCTGCTCTTCAGGTTCCTCAGGTGTCTCCTGGAGCCGCGGTGCGTGTTTGTTCTTCCTCCTCTGACTGCATCAACCCCCCTCTTCCTCCTCACCTCTCATCATCATCATCATTATCATCCAGGGAGGGCCAACATTCAGACGCCGTCTGGCCGCTGGAACCCGACCTCCACGAGCTTCAGCTGGACCTTCTGAGCCGCTTCGCCCCCCAGGAGCTCCTGGACTTCCTCCAGGCCTCCCAGCACTACAGACTGGAGGAGGCCATACAGGTAGGGGGATTATCGTCACCTAGCATCACCGTACCAGTTTTAATCCAGGCTGTGTAACGCTGAGATGATCCATCAATCACATTGTGATGTTCTCCTCCAGATAACACAGAAGTACCGCCACAATAAAGCCACAGCCTACCTGCTGGAGAAGAAGGGAGATGTTCAAGGAGCGTTTGCTGTCCTGCTAGCGGTAACTGATCGTTTATTTACGTAAATGTGTGTCCGTGTTGTAAAAGGACCCAAGTTCTTCATACGTCCTCCCTCCTCTGTCTGAAGACGCTGAAGGAAAACCTGGTTCTCCTCACTGCTGAGAGTGATGGAGGAGAAACAGGGGGAGGTGCAGGACGCGACGAGGAGGAGGAGACGGAGGGTGGATCCACACTGGCAGCAGTGAAGGAGTCACTGGATGACATCATCGCCTTGTGTCACCAGAGCTCACAGAACCTCTACCAGCAGCAGCGGGAGGTAGCGCCCGTGTTCGGGTGGTCTTTGGGGAGGCGAACGCTTCCTGCCGGCTCACCACCGACTCTCTCCTCACAGGTTCTGTGGTTTCCCCTCCTGGAGACGATGATGGACGCACAGAGACAAGTGAAGGGGGGCCACGCCAAACACACGTTTGAGGGTAAACACACACACACACACACACGTTTGTTTGCATAGTTGAAAGAAAGGTCAGTGTTTTTTATTTTCTTTATAGCGGAGCTATGTCGCCCTCTGCTGGACAGAATTATATAAAATAGTTTGTTTGGTGGAATTCATCTCAAAACTCACAAAATGTTCAATATTTTTTTTGTAGAATATTTTTTTCGATATGCTGGGAATTTATTTACTTTTGTAATTTCTAGGAAAATATTTTCTCAGATTTAACAAGAACAACTTAAATGCTTTATCTTTGTCTTACAATAATGAGATGTGTCCATTGAAGGGATCCTCAGTGATTTCTGCTTGTTTTAACAGTTGATTCAGGCATAAAATTCACAACTAAACAAATTAAAACTATTGGAAATATTTAAAATGACTTCTTAGTGCAGTTGTTCATTTGTTTTTCCTGCCATTGGTGCCCTGAAGCAGGATGGCCTCGTCCTAACAGTGATGCTGTTGCTTCAGATGATGTTTCTTGTGTCTCAGTGCTGAAGGAACTGACCATGAAGGTTCTCAACAGTATGAGCAGCTTCATTCCTCTTCCTGCCATCATTCAGCGGATACTCCAGGTGTGTGTTTGTGTGTGTGTCCGTTCTTAATGGGTTGTTTGCACTGCTTTGTATCGGCACAAAAAACATCTATGAAACCTGAAACCTGTCATTGTCCACACACCTGCGTCGTGTTTCCAAAGTGTGTAAAAAAAAGTCAACAAGTGGAACAGATGGTCAGATGTTTCCACATAGGGTGTGTACCTGGACTGTTTCACTGCGTGAACCTGGACTGTTTCACTGCGTGAACCTGACCCTGTGTCCTTCATGTGACCTTCAGGATCCGGTTTATGGTAAAGGGAAGCTGGCTGAGATCCAGAGCCTCATTCTGGGAATGCTGGACACGTTCAACTACGAACAGGTGACGTTCCTTCAGACTGAAGTCGTAACCTGAGACACAGTTTCCTGTCTGAAGCACCTGAATTGGACCTTTTCTTCACCCTTAAAGTTTGTGGTCTCTAAAAACAAAACAACAATCCTCTGTTTTTACTCTCGGGGGAAGAACCGCTGCTGTTTGTCCGGGATTCATTTTTCTGTTACGTGAATTCACTTTAACAGCGTTACCCGTTCTGCTTTAGACTCTACTTGAAACCACCACCAGCCTGCTGAACCACGACCTCCACTGGTCCCTCGCACACTTGCGTGCTGCGGTCACCAGGGGGCTCCACCCGCGACACGACTTCTGTAACATCTGCCTGCAGCAGTACAAGAGGAGGCAGGACGCGCCTGAGGAGATCATCGTGTTCAGGTGGGGCTTACACACCGATGACATCATCGACAACATGTTTCAAGGTGCTGATGTGTGTGTGTGTGTGTGTGTGTCCTGTTAGTTGTGGCCACCTGTACCACTTCCAGTGTCTGCAGCAGAAGGAGAGTGGGCGGAGCCTGGCGTTGGAGCCGCATCAGCGGTTGAGCTGCTACAAGTGTTCGTCCAGCAAAGGAGGACGGAGCGGCGCGTCGGCCGAACCCGGGAGGGGCCGCAGCGCGTCCCTGGCTCAGGTGTGTTCATCCGCCGCTTTACCTTTAGCACAGTTAGCATGCTAACCTTAGCTGTTCCGGTATATAACTCCCTCTCTAATATCTCCCTCCTCCGCCTCAGACCCGTGTGACGTCCGTCCATCACGATGGAGGCGTGGAGGCCGACGGGAAGAAGGTGAAGTTTGATTTCAAACCACGATGAGCGGCTCGGCCGTCGCCACCCAGACTTCCACTTTGTTCTGTTTTTTTTTTCAGGTGTTTGTCGAGGCGACGTTGGACCCTCAGCAGGAACAGTCCTGGGATCAGCTTCGCTCTTTATACAGGGGACCATCCAGGGTACAAACAAACAAACAAACGCTTCAGAGAAATAACAACAAGACATGCAGCGACCAGATATTTCCACGTTAAATAATTCTGTTTGTCTTCCCCCCAGTTGTCCATCCTCTCTGAACTGTCACACGGACATCGTAATGAGAGGACGGGCCTCCTGATCACGTCCCAATCGGGAGCAGAGAATTCCCAACTCAAACTCTCTCCTCCGCCGCTCTTTGAGGAGTGAAGGACCGACTTGTCTTTGGTCGTCATCACTGAAGCAAACTTCCCTCAAAATCGAGTCGGTTTCACCGACGGAAGCCTTCGTTTTGGATCCGAACGGAACTGCAAAGCAGTAAAAAACATTTCTGCACGTGAAAGTCAGGCTCTGTTCAGGACTTCCATACTGTGAAACGTCTCCGCTTGATGATGTCACAGCCTGATGATGTCACAGCAGGCGTGAAGGCCTCTCGTTGATTTTGATCACGATGTGTTTGCTGCCGAAATTCAGTGTTTTCTGTTTGAGAAATGTCTCATCATGTTGAAATGTTGTTTCACACAACCTGATATCTTTGCACAATGTGATAAATAGATCCTGATTGTTTTCACTCTAGTGTTGTTTTTTTTTAATCAATAATGCATCTTCTTATAACCACTTTGGGACAATCTAATGAAAAAATGATTTTTAAAAATTCTTTAAAAATATTTTTTTGTTATTTAATACAGTTAAATAATTTGAATAAATAATCATTATCATTAATTAGTAGTAGTAATAATAATAGTAAGCATTGATAACTAACAGTAATTTTTAAAAATATAATAATTTAAAAACTTAGTCAATTAATTTTATTTTTTTAATCTATTAAAAACAATAATGAATACGATGAAGAATATTGAAAAAATTATAGTTTTAATTTTTTTTAAAAGTATCAACGTTTTAAAAAATATTTTTAATAATATAATAAGTAATTATTAATTTGTAATAATAGTTATTAACAATACTATTGTTATTAATAATTATATAATTTATGAAAATAATATTTTTTGAAATGTTCTATTATATAATCAAACAGAAATTTGATATTTTTTAATCCATTAAAAAAACGGTAGCAATTGATTTCTCATAACAGCCTTTATAGAAGGTAATCATCTTGTCAGGAAGTAAATTTTACATCACAGTTACCAAAAACGTCAGGTGTTAGCTTTAGCGTGATGCTAGTTCACCTTCACCTTGATTTACCTTAAAAGAAAAGATGAGACAAAACTAATTCTTGTTAAGATAGTCAGAGGTGTTTTATAGAATAACTGCCATTGTGTAAACGGATATTTAGGCCACGCCCTCCTGTGTCTCACCGCTGGCGTCTAAACTTCATGAGCCTGAACAGGCGTGTCACCTGAGAAGGTCAACATACTTAGCCTGCGGCGGCAGAAAACCCCGCCTCCTTGATGTGTGGATGTTCACCTCAAAATCTCGCTAATGGGTTCAACGGCTACGTGCTAACAATTGCAACAGGCTATTGTTCACTATTACTTTTAGATTGGACATTTGACTGAATGCTAATCTAATGCTAAAACTTCAAATTGTTATCGCTAACGGCAACCAACTTTCTTACCAAACAATACCATCATAAACAAAAAAAAAATCCACCTTAAACCAAGTTAACCAAGTTAAATTCAGGCTAAAACAGCCTGAATTTTCGGATTTTTCTAATCCCGAACTCTACGTTACTCTGGTTTTAGCGCTTTAGCTTAAACGTTAGCGTGATTTCCAACTCGGGAGTTTATCCACGGGTAGAAAAGTTTAAATTCAACAGGTACCACTTCACCGCCGAACGCTTGACACGCACAAACAATCGGTAAACAAAGGGCGGAGCTAAACGACTCCAGACAAGTTTCTAACCTCTTCTAACGCCAGGAGATTCTCTTCTAATTATTGACGCTGAGTCATGCTGTTCCTTTCCTGATTAGCAGCTGCTACTCTCCTCATCCAAAAGTCGACTCGCTCCATCTAATGTTCCGTCTGTGGACCAATCTGTCACCGTCTTGACGATCGGACACCGACTGGCCCAACCAGAGCATCTGGAAGTGGTTCGTGTTCCTGTCTTGGGTCGGTACGGCCTCGTGTTTTGTCCTCAGCTCGGCTCCGACACATGTTTTTACTTGCAGGGCAGCTTTTTTTTTCTTTTCTTTTTTTTTTTTTCCACAGGGGGAGGAAACTAGAGAAGGAGTTCCTGACTCTGACTCATTAGCGGGGCTTCGTCAGCATACATTCCAAAAGAGAGGGTCTTTCTCCTGTCAGAGGTACGTCCAGAGACTGTTAGTTTTCCTGGAATGTTGGCGTTTTGGAGGTTTGTAAAGGTTTTGTAGAGGTTTGATGAAGCGTCCCGCCGCAGGACGCAACTGGAGGGGGTAGGCTGGCACAACCGCTTTCCATCGTGACTCTTTGTTCAGCAACTAGCAGGATATATTTTTAGGAACTTTGCAGTCTGGTTCTAGCTTGTCTCAGACTCCTTTTTTCGATCGACTTAATTAAAGACACTTACTTCCTGTTGGTAAAGCGATTCCATTCATACCAAAACAGCCGTTCACACTCGCAGGATGGTAGCAGAGCAGCGTGGAAGACTTGCCCTGAAGTCAATTTCTCATGGGGGTCTGTTTCTCTCTCTCTCTGTCTGCAGGCTAACTCTGCCGGAAAACCACAGTCAAAGAGCTTCAGTGTTCCTTTCGGAATTACCCCAAAACATCCCAACATGGCCGTCGCTGCGCTCGTCACGGAGAACTTCAAGTTCGCCTCGCTCTTCTTCAAGAGCAAAGATGTCATGATCTTCAACGGTCTGATCGCTTTGAGCACCGTGGCCGGACAGACCGCCTTCAACGTCTTCGCCTTCGACTGCCCCTGCTCGTCGGGGAGGAACTACCGCTACGGCCTGGCCGCCATCGGCGTCCCGGCGCTGGTGCTCTTCCTCATAGGGATCATGCTCAGCAAGAACAGTTGGGACTTGGTGTCCGAGTGCCGGATTAGGAAGTGCAGGAAGTGGTCGGGGCCGGCGCTTTGCGCGCTGTTGGGGAACATCTTGGGTCGGGCTGTGGTGGCGCCGGTCACCTGGGCGGTGATCTCCTTCCTGCAGGGTCAGGCCTACACCTGTGCCCTCAGCGAGTTTGTAAGGAGGTCCACACTGGAGGGGTTCCCCCCAGACCAGGAGTCAGAGGTCATGGCCATGTTCCCCTGCATAGACAGCGTTCCGCAGGAGCTGCGGCACTTCTGGCCTGAAATTGAGCGCCAACTAAAATATGAATCTCAGGTACTGGTGGTGTGTTTGCTGGACTTGACAGGGTGGTAGGTTCAGTTGCCCCAGGCAGTTAAAGTTGTTTAAACTGTTGAAAGATGAACAAAATATTTGTTTACAGTAGAAGTGGTGCTGATAATTGAAGTAAAGACTTTGAAAGCCACACTGAGTGAAACTGAAACCAGCAGTTAGCAGGTTTAACTTTTCTTTAGATGCCCATATCGAAATAAATGTGCCCGTTTTTGAAATGTAATCATCCAATAACGTAATAAATGTCCTGAACCGATTAACTTTTGTCTAATAGGGTAATAATTAGGGGTTAGGGTTAACGCTTTAAAGCTAAACCTATCTAATTTAATTCACTCGGTCTTTCATGATTTTGATTCTTTTACATCATTGTTTTCCTTGAGAAACGTGAAGTTTACATTCAGACACATGAATCTGCATTTTCATGCAAAAAAAATGTTGTTCTTAGCCAAAACTCTAAAAATTAGAGCTCATATATATGCAAATTTTTTTTATTTTATTTATTTTTTGACAGGAGGTTCCATCAGACCTTATTTTCCAAAAATCAGATTTTTCTGGAAGTGATTTCATCATTCAGGCTTTAAAGGGGTTAGGGGTTAGGTTGGGAGTAGGGTTATCAATAGAATAATGAAGTTATTGCATTATGGGCTGTTATTACATTATTGGCTTTAACATTAACATAATTGTTTTTCATTCATTAATAATTCATTAGAAGACATCAATATTCAGTTTTGCAGGTTTTACAGGTTTTAACCGCAGTTAAATCTGCTGCATGCCGTTAGTTCTGCTCCTCAGTGCCTTCAAACACAGGACTGACTTTAACTCTTTCATTCGCTGTGACCTCGTTATTTTATTTATTCAGATTTAATAATCAAATATGCATTCATTCATCTTACTACCCACTAATTTAATTCCCACAAGCAGTCTCGCTATGGTTTTTAATTGAAGGAATCGATTAGCAGAAGGCTTTCAATCCGGGCCCCGCCTCCTGACCTCACACCTGTCCCTTCCTTCCAGTTGATTGGCTGGCTGCTGGTGGGGGGAATGGCCTTAGCTGTGTTCCTGATGATGTGCTTGAAGCGCTGCTGCTCGCCTCTGGGTTACCTGCAGGACGACTACTGGTCCACCTACCGCCACACGGAGAAGGCCCTCTTCGACCGCACGGCGGCCGTCCACGCCCGGCTGCTGGCCGCCGACAACGTCAAGACCTTCTTTGGCTTCGTGGCCCTGGAGAAGGAGGAGAAGGAGCAGCTGCAGGAGTTCCAGGGCGCCAAGCCCATCTGCAGCCTGAGCTGGAACCGGGTGACGGGGGTCTACCTCTACCGGGAGAAGAACTGCCTCCCGCTCTACAGCCGGCTCAACAAGTGGGCCACCTACAAGCAGGTGCTGACGGAGGAGGACATGGAGAAGGAGATGGACGCCATGATCTAGAGCCCCACCCCTGGACAACAAAGGAGTCAAGCTGAGGGCTTGGTCAAGATGCTGACATCACCTCTGTCACTACCTCCCAGTGTGTGTGTGTGTGTGTGTGTGTGTGTGTGTGTGTGTGTGTGTGTGTGTGTGTGTGTGTGTGTGTGTGTGTGAGAGATGGGATGGGATGGAGCAGGATGGAGGGATGTGTGTGTGTGTGTCTGATCATGATCCAAGCAGCACAGGGATGTGTGTGTGTGTGTGTGTGTGTGTGCATGTTTGCAGCTTTATTTCCTCCCTCCAGAGTGAGCGGAGGAAAGTCCGTGCTTTTTACTGGTACCTTGAATGCATCATCTTCTTTAATCAAAGCAGAGAATTTGCACTGCGTGACGTCAGTAAAGATTTTAACACTGGGGGAAGTAATTCATATTGAACTGATAGGTTACTGTTTGCTAAACGCAGAGGAAAAAGAAAAACTGGTATTTCTGTTAAATGTAAGAGCTTTTGTTTTTGAGTGTATTTTTGAGTCCCAGACAAACATGACTTTCTTTTCTCTTTCAATTTCAAGGATTTTTTACAAAATTATATTTGCTATTTCATCACAAAAACAAACTGGAATTTTATTGGTTGAAGTGATCCATCATAGTTTATTAGTGAACCTTAATTATTTATAAGAAAAATGTTTCAGAAATGTCTTGCTGTAAGAAAAAAGAGCACTGTTGGATCTTCCATTATAATAATAATAATAATAATAATAATAATAATAATAGTAACAATAATGCCAATAGTTATACTGTAGTAATAATAATAATAATAATAATAATAATAATCCGTCCAATTGGTCGCCACTAGAGGGCGATGCAAACTAAAAGGTATTTATTTTCCTACCGACTGGATGGAACTGGTGTGTGTGTGTGTGCGTGTGCGTGTGCGTGTGTCTCTGTGTGTGTGTGTGTGCGTGTGTGTGTGTGTGCGCTGCAAACGTTTGATTGAGGAAATTTGCTCAGCTTTTTTTTGTATATTAATTTATCATCTGTGTGCTGGAACCAAATAAGTAAAAACTTTATGAACATGCGTAGAATTTTTTTTATTCGTTGTCTAATTTTCCGCCTTGGTGACCCCTTGACCCCAACATGACGGACCTGAACGTAAAGTTAAAGCAAACAGCTGATAAACAATATAAACCCTTACATTTATTCCACCGTGGGAGATGATTGGTTTTGCTTCAGCCGACCGTAATGTCACGTGACTAGAAACTGTCATCAGTCACGGCTGGGATTTAACCATGAATGACGTCACCTGTTCTTTCCTGTGACGTGTGAAGGCGCAGCCCCCGTGACCCGCCCACCGCCCGCTAATGGTCAACGGGACAGATTTCCGTACATGGACCGGGAGCTCGCGTCCTTTTAAACCGCACGCACGGGCTCTGTGGAGGGTCGCGTGACTGTTCCGCTACCGTTCCCGCTTCCGCACGAGCGCTATTGGCCAGCAGCGCCGTGTGGGCGGGTCACGACGCTGTGACTCAGCTGTGAGTCACCGCGCGACACGTCAGTCACACTCAGTCTGCCGATGCGTTCAGGGACTGTCGGAGGAAAGAGAATCCACATCAAAACATTTTTCTTTATGTTCAAATCCCCTATTTATTTTATATTCGAATAACAGTTAAGATTTGTGAGATAGTTAAATTTACTTAAATCTAAATTATGCAAAAAAAATAAGAATAAACTAAAAACAATCAAAATACTACCATAGTTATAAAACATTTGAATAAAACGAGACCTGACGATTTTATATACATTTTTTCAGTCTAGTTTCCTAAAATATGTTTTGGACTACAACTCCTGATGCTTTATTTCCATCCATATAGAATGTTAGGAACTCGCTTTTTGGCTTTAATCCAGTGAAATAATTAAATGTGATATCAATAATACCACGAGAAATCCAGTGGATACAATAACAGTACCACGATCTCTTGTCAAATTGATTTGTCCTTCAATGTTAAAAGTAGAAACTCGAATAGAAAAAGATGTATGGTGTAAAAGTCCAAGCTCAATATTTTCAATGCACAAGACCAATAAATGTTTGATAATATTCAACCTCCTCTGCTAAAACTAAGTACAGTATGTATGAGGGAATGACCGCCTACAGACAGGAGTGATGTTCGTATTTCCCACCGGTCAGTGAAGGCAGCACCAGACTGGCTGATCTTACATGACTTCGCAGTGGCCGCGGTCCGTGACATTGGAGCCGCTGGACGGAGTCCGCTCCGCGTCCATCAGTTTGCGGGAGAACCGGACCCGTGACCGGCGGTGGCGCGAAATCTCAGTCGGAACCACGCGCCGAGACGGACATTTCTTCCAGATCTATTTTTCTACTTGAGCACCGTGCTGGACGGATCTGCTTCAGAGGGTGAGTGCCTCAAACTGGAACTCCTGCGTGGGTTACTGGTGTGCGCTGGTCTGCGGGATTCTCTGCGTCTGCGACCTTAAACGTGCGCAAAGTACCGCAATTTTGGTGCGGGAAAAGATGCGCCGTGGACGCGTCTGGTTCACTGACAGCTGCTGTCGTGCGTCCGCAGCGGTCAACGCGTTCACGGGGGGGGGGAAAGCGCAGCGTGGAATTCCCGTTACGCACCGCTCGGATGGCATGCGGTCCTCCCGTCGCCAAATTGCACCAGAAAAACCACATATTGAGTTTTTCTTATCGATTAAAACTGATCCTTTGCACCAAACGGCTTCAAATTCATCAAGCATACATTGAATCCAAGTTGCTCTTCAATTCGGCGAACATTTGAATCACCGGAAATTAATTTTAATACAAAATCTGGATAAATATACACGCTCCAGAGGTGTAAAACACGCGGGAATGTCTCATTTGTTGGTCATAATTTGCATCCCCAGAGTTTTTGGAGCATGATCAATAAGTTTCTGGATTTTTAATGAGTCCGTTTGGTCATTAAAGCGCCATTAGAACCCACCGGGGGCTGGACGGACCTCATGCGGCGTCCCCGCTTTCATCTCCGGGCGCAGCAGCGCGCACCTCCCGCCGCTCCGCCGCCGCCGGCGGGATTATATAACCGGCCTGTCTTTAAACTCTCCCCCACCGCCGGTGACGGACAGACGCGTCCTGCTCCTCCGGTGCGGCCCGCCGGAGCCCCACGCGTGTCGGATCCACTGATTGATGGAGCGGCTGGCGCGCCGGTACGCGCGCACCCGTGTGTGTGTGTGTGTGTGTGTGTGTGTGTGTGTGTGTGTCAAGTGTTAATTAAAACAACCATCCGGGTTTCTAATTGATCAGATAATCCAGATTAAACTGCGGTTCTGCCTTCACAGACAGAATCTGAAACCATCCAGTAGTGACATTCCAGTCTTTGTCCGACATCTTTATGGGGGGTGTTGTGGGGGGGGGGAGGGTTTATTCCCACCCGACCGAATAAATTGAATTTACCATCACAGCTCCAATTACCAGCCGCTCTAATGAGATCTAATTAAAAAGCTCAAACGCCTCAGACATGAAGGACTACCTGTGGGGGCAGACACCTGTTGTGGCAGGATGGTGCGTTCAAGGGACAGCGACAGAGAGAGGAGAATCTAATTAATAGCGGTAGACAGTGGTTGTGATCATCATCTCTAATCCATCAGGAGCTGGTTTGGTGTGTTTGTCTGATTGTTACCAGAAAGAAGAGAAAATCATTTTAAGGATGAAAGTTCAAACTTTAAAGTTGCTTTTGACCTTAAATAACAGATCGCTGGTTTTCCTCTTACTGGCTTTTTCCACACATTCCAACGGCAGCACATGGTCTTCATTAGCGGAGAGATACAGTGTTAGCACAGTAGCTAATTTAATCCGTGATGCGTTCAGGTGTTCTTGTCCTTGTTGCTGTAAAAAAAAAGTTTGAAAGATCTGGAAAAACTCAGTAAATAGACCTTCTGATGTTTTTTCCTGATGATTATCATCATTTTCTAAAAATATTATCATGTTTTATTTGTGTTAGAATGATTTGAAACAATCCTGATAACAATTTGATCATTTGAATGTTTTATTTAACCGTCATATTTTAACGCTTGAACAGTTTCAACCCACTTTAAAACGTAAAACATTAAATATTTCACCTTAAGGTCTCTGATCTGCATCACAACACACTTTATATCTAATGACTGTGAAGGCATCGTGCTGCATTCAAAGACCTGAGTAGAGGAGAGTATATATGCACACACACACACACACATACAAACAAACATACAAGGGGATCGGATGTCAGAAGAGCAGCGTTTGCAGAGCACGACTCCAAACCAGAGCCAGAAGAAAGTATTAATAATGGATGAGAGAGAGAGTCTCTAGAGACCGTGCTGCGTTCACTGACCCTCCGTCTAACAAACACCCTCCTGCCCATTCGTTCCCGCCCTGCAGGCGTTCATCCTGTTCTACTGCTGACAAAACTGTGCTGCTCGCTGTACAGACAGACCTCTAATGTGTTTATTCATATTTACATACATAGAGAAAAACTAACATATGTTGAGGAAAGGGAACACGCTGGCGTTGGTACCGGTGCATTCGTGTGCGCGTCTGACAATCGTCCACTCGTTGCCCGTTAGCTGTGCTGCATAGCATTTGGTGAGATTACTGTTTGGGGCTCCGACTGATGATGATGATGATGATGATGATGATGATGCTTCACGTGGAAGCAGGTAGCGTATGCTTGTGGGTCAAAGTTCATGCGGTCGGACCTGAAGCTTTGGTTCAGTCTGGTGATGCTGCATCGACCTTTTCTATTTAAACTGACCTGCTGACTAGTCTAACTAGTCTAGTCTAAGTACTCTAGTCTAACTAATCTAGTCTAATTAATGTATTGTAGTCTAACTAATCTAGTCCAACTAATCTAGTCTAACTAATCTAGTCTAACTAATCTAGTCTAACTAATCTAGTCTAACTAGTTTAGTCGAACTAGTCTAGTCTAACTAGTCTAGTCTAACTAGTCTAGTCTAACTAGTCATGAAGCGATCCAACTCTGATTTTTTTCTGCCACCTTGAGCTTTTTGACCAGAATTCCTTGCGTCTCTGTGAAGCTGGGTTTGGTTCCTGATCCAGACCCGAGTGTGTGAAGAGTGTGTGTGTTGTTGTGTGTGTGTGTGTGTGTGAGGAGTGTGTGTGTGTGTGTGTGTGTGTGTGTGTCTGGGACTGGACTGGGCTTGACTGGTCTCGTCTGGAATTAGACGGGTGTTTTGAGGAGCGTGTTCAGACAGGATCGGACCGGATGAGTCTGGTTTCGACTCAGTCCGGATGGTTTGACGTCGGGTTCTGCCCCCCCCCCTCTCGGGGACCTGGCACCCGATGGGGGGTGTAGGGAGCCCTCTCCTCTTTCATTCATTCATCACATCACAAATCAGCGTCTCATCACCAGCGCTCCGTTTGAATAAATAGTTACCGTAGTTAGGGGTGTTCTTCCTGAAATAAGTCCCAGCATGCATCACTTCATCCTGATGTTGGGGGGGTTTGGGGGGGGGGGGGGCACACATGACCATGCAGGTTTGAGGCTGCTCAATGAATTTAAAATAACAATCGAGCTCTGTCTCGAAGTGTGTGTGTGTGTGTGTTTGTGTTTGTGTGTGTGTGTGTGCATGCATGTGTGTGTGTGTGTGTGTGTTTGTGTGTGTGTGTGTGCATGCATGTGTGTGTGTGTGTGTGTGTGTGTGTGTGTGTGTGTGTGTTACGTTCCTGCTTTGCGACACATTCTTTGTGGGACCGTCATGCTTCCGTCCGTCCGTTTTCCAGCAGATATGTGTTTTATGTGCAGCAGCGTGTGGACAAAGGGCCGGGTGTGTGTGTGTGTGTGTGTGTGTGTGTGTGTGTGTGTGTGTGTGTGTGTGTGTGTGTGTGTGTGTGTGTGTGTGTGCATGAATTGCCCGCCTGTTCCCGGGCCCGTGTGTGTGTGTGTGTGTGTGTGTGTGTGTGTGTGTTCCTTTGTTTTGCTCTGGGTTGCTGGGTGATGGGACCAGCTGGGAGGGCTGAAGCCATTCACTTCCCTTCTGCTCCCCTGAAGGCAGCCAGCAGGGAGGGAGGGGGGAAGGGGATGGGATGGAGGGGGGGGTAGGAATAAAACAGAGGAGGGAAAGGAAGCGGGGGTGGATGGGGGGGGGTATTTGGGTCGTATAGCAAGCAGCTATAGATGGAGGGATGGGATGAAAGAGGAAGACTCCGGCTCAGGCTGCATGGAGACTCTTCTTAGGGGGGGGGATGGTGGTGGTGGTGGGGGGGGGGGGGGCTGTGTCAGACTGAATCGTGATAGAGCAGCGGAGCTGACTCAGCCGGTCTGCTCGAGTGTAGGAGGGCAGCAGCAGCAGGGGAGGAAGTAATAGATTACTCTGCACCCAGCTGGATTACTATGAATATAATCCCTGGGAGTAAAATTAATCATTGCCCAAAATGTTTGTTTAATAATTTATATTTAACCTTAATTTATATTTATCTGTACATATTTATTCATTTATTATGGGATGCATGACAAAAACAGTGAGTCATCTCCTGGATGTGAGGCTCTGATCTCGCCCGCCGTCGATGTCGTCTGCTTCAGCTTCGTTGCCATGGCGTCGGTAAGAAATCAAAAGTGACTGAACGTCGCCTGGAAAAAGACTTTTAGCGCGTATGTATAGGTATGAAGAAAAGATAATCAACTAAATCGATCAATCGTGGAGGAATAAATAAAAATATAGTTCTCTGGGCCGGGGCTGTTTGGACCCAACGGGTCGCAGAGGAGAGAGGCTTTTGATGGAACTTGGCAGGAAGAAGGAAGGAGCTGGGATAAAAGGGTGGATTCAGACTTTTATACACTTTTTTTACTCAAATACGTTAAAATTTTCATGAAACTTATTAAATTTTGGTCACTAAACGGTCTAAAAACGGGGGACAGAGATGGACGAGAAGATAAACTTCGACTTCCTCTTGGAGGTGAATGAACTTCCTGTTTCACGCCTCGGTTCAGGTCGACTCAAAGTGGATTGAAAACAACTCTTGGGATTTTTTTTTTTTTTTTTTGCGAAAGGCGTAAAAAAGAAAGAAAAAAAGAAAAGAAAAGTGACGGCTGACGTTGCCATGGCAACAACAACTCGCTAAATCGAGGTAGTCTGAGACAGGAGGAAGATTTTGTTGCCTGGTTTAGGCCAGGTGGGAAAAACGATTATCCCGCCTTTCCTGTCAACACATCTGTCCTATCAGCTAAAAGTGAAAATGCCATCCCATAATTATATTGCATATCCATGGATATCTGCTGCTAAAAGCTGGAATTTTGGGGGGATTCGTGGTTGTTTTCCCCATCAATCCGATAAAACGTTCCCGACTTCCGCATCTCTTTACCACCAGTAAAACCACCATCACTCCCATCACCAGTAGTGAAACTACAACCGGTCCCGTTCACACCGCTAACCTGTGCCCCTCGGGATTGTGGGAAAGGCATTCCCCACCATCAATGAGTTTCTGTTGAGTGTTCCTACGTGAACAGAGGTATCTGTGTCCCATCTACTACATCTAGGAGACTATGGGTGAGTCCTCCCGCTGGAATGTGTCACACACACACACACACACACACACACACACACACACACACACACACACACACACACACACACACACACACACACACACACACACACACACACGGAAGGAAAGGTTGGGGAAAGCCTTTTCACATCGCTCTGAGCCAAAGTCCTTTAAAAGGAGTGTTGGTTTCTGTGGCGAAAGTGATGATGATTGATCATGTGATCGATGTCACACCTTTCAAATCACCTAAAAATCATTGATTACCTCGTCCTCCACTTTCCAGTGTAGAAGTTGACCTTAAAGATTACGAAACAAGGAAAGAACTCAGAGGAACAAGCGAGAATCTCTTTCCTGTAAGTCACCTGACGCGTCGGCTGGCGGCCGTTGACTCAACACGCCTCCCTCCCGCCCCGGCTTTGACTTCCTGTCTGAGTCCGTCTCCTGGCGTCCGTCCAGCCAACATGTCCTCCTCCTGCAGCGGGAAAAGTTTTGTTCGGAATGTCCCGACTCCTTTCTATTTATAGACCCCATCTCTGTAAATTCTTCCGTTCATTCCCAGAAGATGTTTGGTTATTTGGATGACAAATTCGATGATTCATCATTTTCTTTTAGTGAGGATAGCCTCCATGTTCTTGGACGTGTGGGCTTCTCTTTGGATGTTTGGATACCAGGAACGTCGTTGGGATTAACCTTTAAGTATACTTTCAGTTGATGGTTTTCATTTCCTCCAGGGTCAAATGTCCCTTCCCAGCCACCGTAGCCTCTGTGTAACAACGTTTGATCATCTGAGCACCGGACTAGAACACTCCCCAAATGGATCTGTGTTTCATGTCAAACCCGTGCAAACCTGGAAAAGGATTTTAAGAGGTAGAATCAACAAAATTCCTTTAAGTTTGCATTAAAACGAGGAATTTTCTTATTGAAAATCGATCAATTAAATCAAATCTCCTGACATTAAAAATTTCTCAATGCTAACCTGCTAACTTGAGAGCAATGAGCACCAATGATAGCTAAATTTGAAATATATATATATATATATATATATATGTCTATACGTGTGTGTGTAGAAATTGTATATATATATATATACATATACACACACATATATAAAATATATTATATATATACACATACATATATATATACACACACATATAATATATCTATATATAATATATTATATATATATATATATATATATATATATATATATATATATATATATATATATATATATATATATATATGATGGATGGGGGATAAGCCCTCTGTTTTTGTGTGATAGAGGTGACACACGGGGGGAACGCCGCTCACTAATAAAGAGTGAAGAGACAAAGAGAGAGAACAGGAGGAGGTAGAGACAAAGACAGAGGGAGAGAGAATGGGAAAGAAAGCAGATGGGTGTTTTTGGTGGGGACCTCCCCCATTCTCTCCCCCCCCTGTCAGCGGGCTGCTGCGCCACGCCCCACGTCTTATAGCATTAATAATATTCTGGGGTCCTCTTCACACACGCCCTCCCAAAATTCACCAGCAGTCACGATTGTGTTTGTACTGGTTTTGCTGTTTTGGCGTCTTTTAGATTTTTTTTCGGTTTTAAAATACAGTTTTAAATTTAGATATTTTCCAATCAGTTTATTCCTTTTGGTTTTGTTATGTTTGTGTTAAAAGAAAAACTTCTGACTGGATGAAACTTGATGGAGGAGTCGACAGTAGACTCAAATTAACTTTTGAGCATTTTCAGATATTTTCAGATAAAGGATAAATTGAGTTTATGATTTTCTTTAAACTCTATTTCACGGTTGTACATGAGGTTGTTTCCCGATTTTAACTTTTAGTCCGAGTGAAATTAAGAAAATTGTCATTACTTATTTCTCTGTTGACTTTGTGTCGTTTAATTAGATAGAAATCAAGTTTTACTGCGTGAGTTGAGCGTAAACGGCCTGTTCTTTTTGTTTAATCATGTTGAGTCAATGAGGATATATAAATAGACATAACAACTTAATGACATTACAATAAATCAGTTTAAATATTATAATTAAATACGTGCTATTTAAAATTTGTATGTTCAATTCGAGGAAACATGCGAATTACTTGAAAATTAAGTGTACTCTGTTTTCTATTATCATCGTCGTTTTTAAATTTGATTTGCATTTTTTAAAAAAAATGCTTTTGATGTGTAAACAAACAACAAAAGTTTGCGGTGGAATCGTTGCCGTGCCAACGACTCCAGATAAACAGTGATGCAAAGATAGTCGAAGCAGCGCTTTGTGCTCCTATAATTATTGTAAAAAACTATTATTATGGTGATCTAAACAACAAATTATGCCAATCAATCAATCAATCAATCAATATCAGTCGTGTGCAGACGTTCCTATAATACTGACACACACACTCGTGGTGTGACTGATGAGTCGTCCACACACACACACACACACACACACGAGTTTGGATGAATTATTCCACGTTTCTTCTTTGTTGGTGACCACGAGTGCAAATCGAGTGTTCTGATTGGTCGACTAATTCTGGTGGTGTTCGTAATGCTGCGTGTTGCCACCCAAAGGTGCAACCCGGTGATGGATGGAAGCAACATGTGGCGTCCTGCGCTGGGATGGAGTGACGGAGTGGGCCCAGTGAACTCACCATGAGTCAGGCTCATACTCACCCCCCCCCCCCCCCACACACACACACCCAACAACCCCCACCCTCCCCGACAGTGACAAACACATGCAACCTGATCCAGAAAGGCATCGTAACAACAGAGCAGATAAAAATGTAGATGCTATCGTATCGAGATGTTTGGAAATAATTTTTTTTTTTTTTACCTGTTTTTTGAAATGAAAACAAAGAAATGGTAGAAGGAGCAGGAAAGGAGAGATAAACGGAAGCTGGAAGAGTGTGTGTGTGTGGGGGGGGGTTAAAGTAAAAAGAAAAAGACAAGAAAGAGTAGGAGCGAGCATATTTCACACATGGAGAGGGAATAAAAGAAGAGCGAGGGAGGAATAAATAGAGATAGATGGAGGGAGGGAGGAGGTTGTGGTTGTGACGGCCCTGCCCTCCCTGCTCACTGAGCCATTTCCTGTTTTTGACCTGAATCTTTATTTAGAGCCATCCCTCCCCTCCGCTCTGCATTCACCAGTCGACTCGGAGTCCAGAGAGATGAACGAAGGACTAAAATCGGATCCCATTCACCTCGGAAGCTGCGTCTGTTAGCCTCCTACAGCTAACAAGCTGCCTAGCTGCTAGCGCTAGATAGCGTAGACAACCGTAAATTCCAACAAGCCTGGATCCGGTGGGATCAGGATTTGTAGAGTCAGGCTTTATTGAACCACGATAGTGTGGGCGGGTCTAACAGGCGTGGCTCCGCCCACTGGTAGAACTGGGCCAACTTAAACGAACGACGAATATACAGTGTATTAAGTTTTGTTTTTATTTATTTAAGTAGACAATGAACTTATAAATAATATATATCAGTAATATCGGTAATTAAAATTTTTTATTAAAAAAATGTCAAATTTTTTTTGGGGGGGGTTTTACGAACTTTTAGAATGTAAACCCAAAATTAGTCCCGACACCGGACTGGGAATGCTGCAGAGATCGGATTTGGATAAATGGAAATAATGGAAAAATAGGGAAAGGGTTGTGATTTTGGATTTGTCACTGCTCAGTGTGTGTGTATGTGTGTGTGTGTGTGTATGTGTGTGTTCATGATCCCCCTTTTTCTGGGTACCGCTCTGGTGTTTTTGTCTCGACTCCAGTTTTACTTGAGTTTATCTTCCTGCCATCTGCTGCCGGGTCACACGGGCTTCACCGGGTCAATTCCTGAAAACCGCTAACTGTGGTCCGTAAAGGAGATGGTGGATCATTAGAAGTTCTCAGAGCGCCTCAAGGTGTCTCACCTGAACGTGTCTGTTCAGATTCATGAACATTACAATCGCGGAATATCTTTTAAAGAAGTGGCGAAGGACGTGTGTCAAAACTCTGCTTCCACTTTCAGAATTAGAGAACAAAACTTGTGTGTGTGTGTGTGTGTGTGTGTGTGTGTGTGTGTGTGTGTGTGTGTGTGTGTGTGTGTGTGTGTGTGTGTGTGTGTGTGTGTGTGGGCGGGCGGAGCAAAGTTGCTGACATCAGTCTTTGATCATTTCCTCCTGCTTCCTTCACACACTGCCTTTAATCGTGCACGTATTTGTGTCGGCGTTGAATCACTAATGACCTCAGAGCTGCGAGTTTCACGTAAACAGAGCGTAAAAAAAATTAAGGAGTACGAACAGAGTACTGTTGAAATTTTTTTATTTTTTTTAAATTCTCAACCTCACCAGCCTCGATCAGAGCAGTAATCCTTCTCCTGATGGACTGCAGCAGACCCTCACCTTTGCTCATTACATTAACCAGCTGTGGAATCATTTCATATTTTATAGGGAGGGGTTGGGATTAGTGTTATAAAGGCATTGAGGAAAACAAATCCTATCTGTAAAGTAAATGAAAAAATAACTTTTTTACAAACAAGATTAACATTGTGATTACATAAGAAATTAATGATCGTGAGATTAACGTCATAAAATAAAATGTGTACTGACAGTTGTAGTAATGTATACTATACCAATAAAAATGGCTTGTCGATGTGCCAAAATAGTTGTTTGAAAAATCGAAAGCCGCGCTCAACAAGAAGTTCCATATTCCTAATTCTGACGTTGACGTCTGAGGTGTAGCATAAATGTTTACGACTTACGATTATTGTCTTAACAATTTTTTTCCCTTGTAACTTTATGAGATTAAATCCACAACAATATTTACTTTGTAAATTTGATATTATTCTAGTATTTAGAGTTTTAGATTTTATTTCCAAACAGATTTTAATATTAACCTCTTTTTTTTTTTTTTAGGAAATTATAACTTTATTCTTGTCATTATTCGGTCTTATTTTTGAAAGCTCCTTTTTTTTCCTTTTTTTTTCCCCCCGAAATGTCACCTTCAAGGTCTGTCGTATTTTCTGAAATCCCCAGAACGAGTCGCGGGATTAAAACTCCTACATTGAAAATAATCATAAAACCTTTCCTTTTCATAAATACCCAACCGTTATCAAAAAGTGTTGTAAATCTGGATCGAATATGTTGCTTTTTAAACCCAATGGTGGGTACAATTCACCCCCCCGAGTGGGAAGCGTGGTTGCGCTTTCTCGGATGGTACGTGAAGGCAGCATCGTTCCGTGAGCGGAGGCAGTTTTCTCCTCCTATCAGCGCCATTGTGTGACGGAGTCTCCTGGAGCCAGGACGGCCTGTTCTTGTGGAGCCGACGGGACTATTTAAATCCCCCATGTTTCTGTTCCAAGCCCCGGCGGACCTGGATGTGGTAAGACCCGATTCTTACCGCCGGAACCCGCAAAAAGTCGTCGTGAACGAGCGTTACGCGCGGCGGGAGGAGACGCGGGGGTGGGGGAGCCCGATTCTGTGATAAATAGACCCGTCGAAGGGGCTGCCCGTTCAGGAGTGTTTGCTGGTGGGCTCTGCTCGGAAAAGTTTTCAATGGGGGGGGGAAGATCTGCTCCCTCCGCGTCGGTATTCCTCCAGGGTTCCTAAAACTCCCGACGGAACCGACAAAACTGCAACTTTTAAAACCGAAATGCATCGATTGTGTGTCCCCTCAAACGTACTCTGGGACTGTTGGAACGATTGATCGACATATCGGTAATTAAAAATAAAAAATAAAAATTAAATCACCTACACTTATAAAATCTGAGCGGTGTTAATCTGAGTTTTTTTATTTGTGGTGAGACATTTGAGGTGTTTTAGGTGAACTGGAGGGTCTCCAGATTTTAACATTAAGTGTGACTTTCACTTTTTTTTTTTCTGCTTTGATGGCTTTTCTTCACATCACGTCTGCAGCCGAAGGCTTACACTGTTCAGGAAGTTGGAGAATTCCAAGCCGTCTTTAAACGTCACATTTTTGTGACGTTTATAAAGCGTGGAACCCAACCTGGAATGCGTGGCTCTGAGCTGTTTGGATGATTCAGTTCCACCAGTAAAAAACAAAAAAAAGAGAACCCCCCCCCGCCCCCCCAATGGATTGATTCCGATCGACTTGATATTGACGCACGGTCGCGTGACGTCACGCGTGCGCTACACCTGTACAACCTGCTGGGAGCTGATTGGGTCAGCTCCAGTTGTTGGCTGTGACGCATGAGCTGCACCTCCAGTAGGTGGTTCTGTCTGGCCCCGGGGGCCACGGTCCGGAGATCCAGACTCACATGGGGGCAGAGGGCTGGTTTTTTTTGGAGGGGGGGGGTCCGGATTGTATTGGAAATGTTGATTGTGAGAGTTTTGGTTTAATTTCAAAATAAAAGTCCTAATTTCGGCGATAAAGAAACCACACATTTCAACACAAGTTCCTTATTTTCTCCTGTTTTGGACGGGTCAGGTCATTGTTTTTTGGTTCCTCCAGACCCCACCCCCTCCCCACCCCCCCAAAAAAACACAAAAAAACAAAAACATTCTCGCAATGTTGGGAGACACGTCAGGTCATCTAATCGGATATAAGCAGCTTCTTCCTTCAGTTAGCTGCTAGTTGCTAATATGCTAACAAAACATCACATCCCCTTGGATGAGGCAACATCTTGGGGGTGGGGGGGGCAACACCAGATCCAGACTCAACTTTCCTTCGCATACTGTCACCATTCACAAAGCATCGCTGAACTTGTACCTAAAACATCGCTCTATACGCCGATGATGCGTTTTTATACCTCATGGCTATTTAGCTTGATGCCCCCCCCCGCCTTCCTCCTGGAAAACATTTTCAAAACCTGCAGCAGCTTCTTCTTCTTCTCCAGTTCCCCCAGCAGAACCAACCTTTTAACACGTGCATTGGATGCATCGCAAACCAGAAGCTGCAACTTGAAAGCAATATCTGTTGCATCAGCTACCTCACGAGGGAGGGACGGACGTATGTGCTGCACGCACGCCATCCTGAAGCCGGCGGTGCGGCGGCGGCGGAGCCTCACGTGCAGCAGGAACGCTCGCCGCTGCGTTTGCACGGATTAGGCTTGAGGCGTCATGGGGGCTGCCTGCAGCAGGAGTGATGACTCCGAAGCTGCTGCTGCCGTCTCAAGGTGGGCGCTGGTGGAGCGGCGGCGCTGTGATTCGGTTGCACGCTGCAGCAGGAGGGCAGATACTGCAGTGAGGAGGAGGTGGACGCCGGCGTGCAGCCGCTCGCCGCGCGTTTTGGACGCCGTAGGTTTCAGCAGTTGTCGAGGCTCAGGCGCCGTTTTGGAAAGAGTGGAGCGTGTAGACACGTCTGCTGACCTAAATCTGCTCCCTTCGTTTGCTTTTTATTTATAGACTTAAAGTGTGTGTGTGTGTGTGTGTGTGTGTGTGTGTGTGTGTGTGTGTGTGTGTGTGTGTGAGAGAGAGAGAGAGAATCAAATATGTCTAGAAACCCATCAGTTCTGAACCCGCCTGCCGTCCCATTATTTCTGTCAGGCTCCTGCGGGAGTGCGCCGCTGTCTCACCTCTGACCTCGCTCGCCGTCGATCCGATCGATCGATAGGTGATCGTGGGCATCGACTGCAGAAACCCGCTTCGTTCGGATTGTCAACTTCACCCTGTCCCGTTAATTATGTCAGGCTCCTGTGGTGCGCCGCTGTCTCACCTGAGCTGAGGTTATGTAAGGAACGGATTGCGTGTGTGATACTCATCTGACCTTTGCCATGTTGGTGTTTACAGTTGGGAAAACGCACACCGACGCTGTTAGCGGCTGAATTAGCCCCTTCCTTCTGATTCTAAATGTTTAACAGCTGACTCCTGCTGGGGAGTCCTGACCAGCGGCGCTGATCAGGCAGCCTGAGCTCAGAATGAGGTGACCTTTACTGTTTGGTCAACCTTTATCCCTATCAGACGCTCTTTATCAGCGTTTCACAATTTAACCAGCACCGAAAACTGAACTCTGGCTCCGTGACGCAACTGTTGGTGGTGACACCTCCGTGTGTCGGCCGTCGCACGACCCCCCCCTAGACCCTCAGGACCCCTCAGAACCACCCCAGACCCTCCGGACCCCCAACTGTTGGTTGAGGCTGTTGGACGGTTCGTCTGCAGGTTCGAGACGGAGAGTAAAAAAATGAAACTGATAACTGATGGGTGAGGGATCGAGGATGATGATGGTGTTCCATTGACCCGCAGAAGCAGCAGCAGTAATAACAGTAGTAATAGTGGTAATAGCAGTATTTTTAGTGGTAATAACAGTAGTAATAGTGGTAATAGCAGTACTGTTAGTAGTAATAATAGTAGTAATAGTGGTAATAGCGGTACTGTTTGTAGTGATAGTCGTATTAGCGATACTGTTTGTAGTAATAGTCGTAGTAGTGGTACTATTTGTCATAATAGTCGTATTAGCGGTACTGTTTGTAGTGATAGTCGTATTAGCGGTACTGTTTGTAGTAATAGTCGTATTTGCGGTACTGTTTGTAGTAATAGTCGTATTAGCGGTACTGTTTGTAGTAAAAGTCGTATTAGCGGTACTGTTTGTAGTAATAGTCGTATTAGCGGTACTGTTTGTAGTAAAAGTCGTATTAGCGGTACTGTTTGTAGTAATAGTCGTATTAGCGGTACTGTTTGCAGTGATAGTCGTATTAGCGGTACTGTTTGTAGTAATAGGTCGTATAAGCCGTACTGTTTGTAGTAATAGGTCGTATAAGCCGTACTGTTTGTAGTAATAGGTCGTATTAGCGGTACTGTTTGTAGTAATAGTCATTTTAGCTGTATTGTTTGTAGTAAAAGTCGTATTAGCGGTACTGTTTGTAGTAATAGTTGTATTAGCGGTACTGTTTGTAGTAATAGTTGTATTAGCGGTACTGTTTGTAGTAATAATAGTAGTAATTGTGGTAACAGCGGTATTGTTTGTAGTAATAATAGTAGTAATAGTGGTAATGGTAATAGAAGTAATATTAGTATTGCTAGTAGTAGCAGTCATAGTATTATTTGTAGTGGTAGTAGTAAAAAAAGTAGTAATAGTTATACTACAGCTAGTACTAGTAGTAATAATAGGTAAAAGTAGTAGTCTTAGTAATAGTAAAACTACTACTACTACTAGTAGTAGTATTAATAATAGTAGTAGTAACACTAGTAGCAGTAATAGCAGTAGCGGTAATACTAGTAATAGTAATACTAGTAGTAGTGGTAAAAGTAATTCTAGTAGTAGTAGTAAAAGTAATTCTAGTAGTAGTAGTAATAGTAATACCAATAGTAATACTATTAGTAGAAGTAATAGTAATACTAGTAGCAGTAGTAATAGTAATACTAGTAGTAATACTAGTAGTAGTAGTAATAGTAATACTAGTAGTAATACTAGTAGTAGTAGTAATAGAAATACTAGTGGTACTACTAGTAGTAGTAGTAATAGTAATACTAGTAGTAGTAGTAATAGTAATACTAGTAGTGTTTATGGTGTAACTTTAGTTGTGTCACTGCTGACCTTAATGGTTCTGGTCAGGCAGTGCTTCGGTGTACTATCTTCTCTTCCTCTGGGTTTTGTCTGGAATGTGTTTACGAGCTCTTCATTGTGTGTGTGTGTGTGTGTGTGTGTGTGTGTGGAGTCACACGGTGTCGTCCTCCCGTGCAGCGCTGCAGCGAGGAGGAAGCACCAGCAGCTCGGTCCTGACTCCCGTCCATCAGGGACTACTTTACGCCCCGGATCGCGCCACGACCCTCAGATTACTGCTCTCCACGCCGAGCCTGCACCCTCCCACATCCCCATACCTGCAGCGGCGCGGCGTGTCGCGTGTGTGTCCACACTCTGAGCACCCAGAGAACCTGAAATAGACCGGCGTGGAGCTTTGGGGGGGGGGAGGGGTGGATGTGCAGCTCAGGCATGGAAACCAGTGTATCCGGTTACAGGATCATAATATCACTGCAGAGGCCGTCCACTAGCGCCGTGCTACACCACACACACACACACACACACACACACACACACACACACACACACACACACACACACTAGGAGCGCCGCTCACGCCTGATGTGCATTTGCAGGCTTTACACACACCTGCACACACACCAAAATCACTCATTTATAAAGACGATTAAATGAATTTAAACTGTTTTTTCCTGCATTTTTTTTTATTAATGGAGCCCAAGGCCGTCGTCCCTCCTCTGCCGTGTTATCTAAACACCAGTAAAAGCAGACAAGACTAACTTTACACCTAAATTAACCATGTTCTGGGGGGGTTAGAGATATTTTTATTTGATCATTTTAATCATCAGTTGCGCGTCTTCTCCTGCCTAGGCGTGGGCATTGTCAAAATAAAAGCGTTAACCCCAGTAACGCATAAATATCAAGCCGCAGCGTTCAGTTTTTTTGTCTCTAATCGCACAGGATTTCTCTCGGTTTGTTTTAAAAAGCAAATCATTTGTCAGTTGAAGTTGTTGAAATGCCATTAGAACTCTTTCATCTCAACTTTAAGTGTCATTTCACACTCCAGAAAAAAACAACCAAAGATTGCGAACGGAGACGGGAAACGCCGTGGCTTTATCTTTCATTCCATACAGAAATTCTTCCGAGTATCGCGGCGAAATCAAAACATAGAAACTAATTTTAGGATAGTATTTTTTTTGCACCCTTTTTCTAGTCTAAACTGATCTTTGGTCTCCCTGCTAACGACTTTTCAGGGCGTTCGTTAGCGACTGTTAGCGGCGGAGTCACAGTGACCTTGATTTAACTGTGACTCCATTTCCGAGAGCGCTGCTCTTTATCTGCTCCTCTTTTTCAGTTTTTTATATCACCTGCTGATTCTCGTCGAGGTCCGGCGGGGTGTGTGTGTGTGTGTGTGTGTGTGTGTGTGTGTGTTGGGGGTGGGGTTCCTGGGCCCGTGAGCGGTGCAGTTTGGTGGCAGGATGGGGAGGGAGGTTGCGAGGTAAAGGACGGATGGAATAAAAAAAGAGGCAAACGGGCGAGTGAAGACGAGAGGAGGTGGAGGAGATAGAGAGGAAAGCGGAGGATAATGAAGTGGAATGTCAGGGGTGGGGCACCTCTGGTATGTCGGCCCTTCACCCTTCCGTGAGTCAGACATGCGCAGCTGCTTCAGCTTTCAGCCACACGCCTGCAGAAACGGCTGGAAAAGCCCAGCTTCCACCCGCCGTCTGTTCCTGTTTGATTTCTATTTTTTCCTAGAAGATCCCAGAGCAGCTGCAGGGAACGTCGAGACGGGACGGCACCTCGGAGCCCGTAGAAGATTTTAGTCGGAGAAGTCTAGCGTTAATTTAGACAGTGATTAGGAGAAAAGATCTAGAAAAACTAGAGGAAAAGGCTGCAGTGTGCATGCCAGGCCAGGAGGGGGCGACGTACCAGAATCAGATGGTTGGACACAAACGTCAGCTGGAATAACGGAGGGATGGATTCTTCCCAAGGGAAAAAATTTCCAGTTGTTTTTTGTTTCTTTGTTATTTTGTTTAATCGTGCTAAACTGGCGCCACCTACTGTTCACTAGGTGTGGTCGGAGTAGAGCTAAGTTAGCTAAATTAAGCCGGCAAATAGTTAAAAGAATAGTTAGTTACATATGTGACGATTAGCTTGGCTTAGCTTAGCTTAGCATGAATGCTGGAATATACTTTCGCGGTGAGTGCGTTGCTCAAAGGCACCGTTTCCACCGTTAAAAGAGAGGAAGTAGCTCAAACCCCTCCCACTTTTCCCAGACCAATCCCTCACCTCCTCCACTTCCTCCTCCTCCCCCTCCTCTTCCTTCCTGCCCCCCAGCACAGCCCTTCCTCCTCTTCCTCCTCCTCCACCTCCTCTTCCTCTCACCCATCCCATTCTTTGTCATCTCTTCGGGTGAATTCCCAGCTGACTCTGTTTGTCATGGCAACCAACCAGTCGTGGCGACTGGGCCTGCAGCTCACACTTCCTGTGTGTGTGTGTGTGTGTGTGTGTGTGTGTGTGTGTGTGTGTGTGTGTGTGTAGACAGCGTCTGGCTGCCTGAGCCTGTCAGCCCGTGTTAGCCTCAAACACGCTGCAGCGATGCCTGTTTTCTGTCTTTCTTAATCATTTTTCTTGCTTTCTCTTTCATTTCTCTGCCTTCCTGGCGGTTCGCCGGCGCTCCAACTAACGCATCCGACGGGTCGTCAGATGAGACGGCGAGATCTGCTGCGCTCTGGATGTTCAGGAAATGTTCCGTTTCTTCTGCACGGAGGTTTTCTCTCTCTCTATTCCCACTTTCGTTATCTCCATCCAGCCCGGCGGTCGTCATCAAATTTTTCTTGTACACACAGTAGAACCACAGCCAGGACCTGTGTTGACAGCGGCGCGGTCGACTCACCCAGAATAAGTCAATGGAAGGGAGGGCATCAAGCTCAACAACCATGACGTATAAAAACGCATCATCGGCGTATAGAGCGACGTTTTAAGTACGACTTCAGCAATGCTTTGTGATTGATGACAGTATGGGTAGGAAAGTTGAGTCTGGATCTGGTGTTGCCCCCCCCCCAAGATGTTGCCCCATCCAAGCGGCAATGACGTTTTGTTAGCATATTAGCGGCTAGCAGCAAACTGAAGGAAGAAGCTGCATATATCCTGACGTGTCCGAGGGAAGTTCTCCCAACGTTGCGAGGCTGTTTTCTCAATTTTTTGCATACAAAGCTGCTGCTAACTATGGCTAGCTGCTAACTGGAGCTAGCTGCTTTGGTGTGTGTGTGTGTGGGGGGGGGGGGTGTAATTCGGTGTGCTCTTCTAATGTGGTGGGAGGAGAAAGGGCGGTGAGGGGGGGGGGGGGGTTGGGCTGTAAATCTGGCCTATGATCCAGCTCTGCAACAGGGAGAGCTGCGATTACATAACTTGGCGTGTGTGTGTGTGCGTGTGTGTGTGTGTGCGTGTGTGTGTGTGTGTGTGTGTGCGTGTGTGTGCGCACGCTTCGGAGCAGAGAGGCTCCCTTCGCGACCGCTCCAGGTTTCAATGTATGTTTTCTTTAATCCCCTGCTGCAGTAAAGCTCGTTGTGTTTAAGCAGCTTTGGGAGTCGGTACGTAAAGCTGCTGCCGTGACGACAGGTGAGGCGACGCCGGCAACGGCGACGATCCGCTGGGATGGAGACGGGTTGAGGTCGAGAATCGGTGATTGGAAAGTCAGAGCTGTGTTATCAGAACCTGCTGTTGTTAAAGTAAATGTTTCCGCTGGGTTTTATTGTACAGGTGAACCTCGGCTTACGCCGTTCTGGATTATAAATCTGTTTTTCAAAATAAAATGCACGGAAAAAATAAAAATCAAGTTTGCATCATTTTCCTCAACTTTACGTCAGTCCGCCACAAATATCGGAATCATAGAATTACTAGTAAACCGTTAAAAACTCATAATATCATGTTACTGTACAAGTAATCCGAATAAAAAACACATAATATATTATTAGCCTTTAGCAACCCCTGTGACCCGCGATGAGGAAGAAGCAGATGAAGATGAGACAGAGGCGTCTTGGCTGAAAACTGAAAACTACAAAAAAAAAATCCACTTTGTAGTTCCATTAACTGCCCCGGAAGTGTTTCCTTAAAGCATGCCCCCCCCCCATCAGATGGTGGGTCAAACTGCTAATTCCTGCTAATTCTTGTCTTTCCAGATTTATGTTTGCTAAAGGTGCGAAGCGGAAGCTGGACGAGGATGAAGAGGGGCTGGAAGGCAAAACGCTGGAGGCGTCGGCGGCGGGGGGGCCCCTGAGCCTCTGCCCGGAGGGGCTGTCCAAGGTGTCGTACACCCTCCAGCGGCAGACCATCTTCAACATCTCGCTGATGAAGCTGTACAGCCAGCGGCCGCTGGGGGAGCCCAGCCTGGAGCGCCGGGTCCTGATCAACAACATGCTGCGCCGCATCCAGGACGAACTCAAGCAGGAGGGGTCGCTGCGGCCGCTGCTGTTCCCCCCCTCGCCGCCGCCCGACGACCCCATGGACGAGGGCTTCCGGGAGGCCCCCACCTCCTTCGGCGTCCTGTCGGCGCAGCTGGCCCCGCCTTCTTCCCTGCTGATGCCGGCGATCCAGCCGCCGCCGTCGCCACACCCCATGGTGCCTCCCAGCTACCCGGCGTCCCAGGCCGGCCCCGCCCACCGCGCGGAGGCCCCGCCCGCCCCCCTGGACGCCTGCCTCACGCCGGCGTCTTTACTGGAGGAGGACGGCGGCGAGTCGGTCTACTGCGCTCCGTCCCCCCCCACCCCTCCCCTGTCGCCCCCCCCACCCCGTGGAGCGCCCCCCAGGGGGGGCCCCCACCTCCCGCCCGCCTCGCCCGCTTTCCCCGCCGCCGTTCTGAGTGACATCGAGTTGGGCCCCCCCACAGCCATAATGAGGACAGCAGCAGCTAATACGACGACCGCGACTACCTCCCCCGCCCCCACGCCGCCCCCCCACCCGGCGCCCAACTCGCCCACTGCCCCCCCCAGAGACTGCAGGACCATGGGTGTTAAAGCGGAAGCGGCTAGCGTCTTGCTAGTGGAGGGCCGCTGCGCCGAGCTGCGGCCGATGGACGCCCTGCCCCCCCCAGGCGGACTGGCAGACATCACCCCCTCCCCCTCGATCCCTTCGTCCTCCTCTTCCTCCCCCGCCTCCCCATCGGGGTTCCTCTCAGACTTGGCGCTGGACGACGTCCTGTTCGCCGACATCGACACGTCCATGTACGACTTCGACCCCTGCACCACGGCGGGGGCCGTGGGCGGGGCCACCACGGCGGGGGGCGGGGTCGGCGGCGGCATCGCCAAGCTGTCGCCGGTGGTGACGGCCGACGACCTCCTCAAATCGCTGGCGTCGCCCTACAGTAGCCCCGCCCCCCAGGTGTCGGCCAATCAGCCTTTCAAAATCGACCTGACAGAACTGGACCACATCATGGAGGTGCTGGTGGGGTCGTGACTCGCCGACCCCCCCACGGCGGAAACACTCGCGCGCTGAAACCCGGAAAATTATGGGAAATTTTTCGGGAAATTTTTCGGATTTTTTTTTTTCTTTCCTGGTTGTTTATTTTTATGTTTTCTTTGTTTGTTTTTTTTATCTCTTCAAAGGTCGGTAATTGTAAACATCAATAGTGATGTCATCATGTGTTACTATGACAACAACAACAACTACTACTACTACTACTACTACACAACAACAACACTGTGTATGCACTGTGCTCGCCTTTCCACACCAGGACATGAAGTAACCGGGAAACAACGGCACACACACACACACACACACACACACACACACACACACACACACACACATGCATTTCTACACTTGTGAGGACCTTTTTTCATTCCCTGAATCTAATTTAAACCTAATCCTGGTTTTAATCTTCAAACCTAAACTTAAGCCTTAACCCCTAAAAACGTGTAAATAGAAAAGAATCATTTTATCTGTGTGAGGATTTTTAACCCCTCGCAGGTTTAGAAATACAACAAACACACACACACACACACACACAAACACACTGAATTCATAGCTTTTAGCAGATTAGTGCCTTTCAAAAATGACCACTTTACTAAATTCCTGTTTTACATCATTGGTTTCTCCTTTTTATTATTTTTAATTTTAATTTCTACTTCAGCAGCCTGGAGTGCTTCTCTACTCAATGTTTGTTTTTGTTTTTTTAATTTATTGTATTAAAAATATTATTAAGTGAGGTAATTCTTCATGATCAAATAATAATTATTTAATCTTTTATCTTATTACAGTTACGTTATGTTTATTTGTAAAGCGTAGATTTTTTTTTTAGGAGGAGTTTGTGTTTTTACCCGTCTGCTGCATCACGTATTAGCTCGGCTTTTTTTAATGGGAAAAGTTCTAAAAAAAAGAAAAAACACACAAAAAAAACAAAACAAAAACGCCGCTCGGTTGGTTTTCAGCTTCTTTTTCGGTAGAAGGAGGATTCGGTTATCGTGCGTGCGTGATGTCTATGAATTCAGTTTTGGGATTTATTTGTGTCTTACCCCTCTGTGTTGGCAGACACATATCTGTGCTGTGTGTGTGTGAGTGTGTGTGTGTGTGTGTGTGTGTGTGTTGTACATGACGCTTCAGTTACGGTAAAATTCAAATGAGCGAGACCCGCTGGAATGTTTGCAGTTGGATTCATTCAACCAGGTCGTCCACAACGCTAAAGCAATGCGACAGTGATGCACACACACACACACACACACACTCACACACACACACACACACACACACCCATAAAGATTACTATGCATGACTTTTCCCATACAAACATGAGATTTCACTACATAAGTGGAGATAATGAGGATTCTTTTTTCAGTCCTCGTATTTTAAAATGGATTTTAAAACTGATTTAGTCCAGACTTTTAAACGATTTCGATGAATTTACATTTTTTTTAGACAGACGCTGTGTCTGATAATGAATTTATTTATTTGTCGTCTTCCACCGCTCTCGTTTTAGTCTACGTCTGAAGTGATGCTCGTACCACCCCCACCCCCCCATGAAGAGGAAGAGCCATTCATTCATCATCATTCTTAAGCTCCAGTAATAACCGGTTTCCCTGAATGGTCCTGCAGCTGCAAGCGTCCGGCCCGGTTCCGTTAAAACCCGGGTGGGCTGGGGGGTGTGTGTGTGTGTCTTCGATTGATATTTTTGAACTCAATTGTAATTTTCAGTGATTTTTAAGCCACATTTTTGCTATAAATGAGGAAAAAAAAGTGATGTTTGTGTCAGTAACCCCCTTCAAAAAAAAAAAAGCTTTGCGCCTTCTCATGATGTCATCAACAAATGACGCAGATATTACGAGAATGTGACATTTCTATTTGATCCAGTTATTTATATTTGATCAGCCATTGTTAGATTTAGCCGGCTAGCGATAGCGATTGTTAGCTGTATTGTTAAAATCACTGCTAATCTTCATTTAGAGGAAATTCAACCACAATTAGGCACCAAAAAAAAAAAAGATTTTTGAGTGTAGCATCACGGAAGCTAACGCCAAAAAACAAACAAACACTAAAACACGACACCTCGAGTTTTTTGTTTTTTTTTCGTAAAATCATCAGTGATTATCCACATCGACACAGAACAGGAAAACACGTTATGTGTCTGCCAACCCCAGTCTTTTGCTAATTCTTAAAAAGTTAGTCGTACTTCCAGTAGACGTCTCAGCTGGCGTGAGTCAGCCGGGACAGAATGTGTTACCTGGATTCCAGCCTGACTCGTCGCCCGGTGTTGCTGAGTCAGCGCAGAAAAGAAGGGTGATGTTAGAACTTGTTCCAATGGAAGAACATTAATGTGCTTTTTCGGGGCAGAGTGTGAGTAAACGCCAAACCGATTGTTATATACGTCGACGACTGCGTCTTGTTTTCTTTCACTCTGTTTTGAATTGAAAGTGCTCGTTTTTCATCAATTAAGTTATTTATTCGTATTGGGTTTTCTTTTGTTTTGTTTTTTTCCCTTTCTGTGTAAATATATTTATTTTTGATGTGAAGTGAACATTTTGGATTGTAAATGTGTGTACAGATGTGCGTGGAATGTATTTCAGATAAGTCATGTATCTGAGCGTGGAATTATGGGTGGAAGCCATTTTTTTTTATATACATAGATAGTTGATTGTTTATCTATTTGTTTATTGATTTGTTTATTTTGTGTGGGGGGTGGCAGCGGCGACCTTTTACATCTTTTTGTACGTAATTTTTTTTTGTGTGTGTCCATTTTCCTGTTGAAGGCGAACAGTTCATGCAGCAATACTCAGAAACCCGCGTCCAACCTTCAGATGTCAAGACTCCAAAGTCCGTCAAAGACGCTTCAATGCCAAAACTAATGTATATAATCTGAACACCACGGAGCTCTGGAGACCTTTTTTTTCCACCAGTATTTGTTACTGAAGTTCTTTAGCGCTGTCTGAGCGAGCGGCGGCTCAAATCGCCGAGAGAGACTGACGGCGGCCGACGCCGTTTTTTCCTTTTGAAAAGGCTGTATTTTACACAGACCTCAGAGCTGTGCCTTTTTCTATGCAATAGAACACAAACACACACACAGAGAAACTGTCAGCTGATCACTATACATATATATATGTATATGTATGTGTGTGTATATATATATATGCAAATGTGTATATATATATATATAATAAACTGTTAAAAAGAGATGTCATGGTCGTCTTTTGACTTTCTGATGTCGTGAACAAACACACCTTTATTTTTAAAGAAGCGGCAGACGACTGATGCCGGTCGGCCCCCCAGGGGCCCACTCCTCTCCAGGCAGGGGTTAAAAATAGAGAACAGGTTCCTCTACGTTGTACTTTTCCAGTTTTATAGGTCTAATAAAGGATTTTCTTGTTATTATAATTGACAGCCTGCTATCAAGTGGCCTTAAGTTGTACGTTTCCTTGAATCTAAACTTTTATTCGTCAAAGCTTTTGGTTGGTTGAGGGAAATCAGGTGGAAAAATGTTTCGTGGAAAAAAAAAGACAGTTTGGGGTCGACTCAGATAAAGCGAGGCATGTTTAGGTGTTTTCCTCTTCAACATGATGAAATGAGGCTTTATTTATTTATTGATTGTATAAATGAACTACCGGACAGACAGTGGAACACAGTCACATATAAATAAGGTGTTCTTCTGATGTCAGGGACCTCGCATACATCATTTAATGTCCGCCAGAAAACTGTCTTCTTAAAATAAACTCGGGCAAAAACTACTGAAATAAATTACAGGCGCCAAAATCCCAGCATAACCCCACCTCCTCCAGATTATCCACGCTCCGTCTCCATACAGGCGGGACTCATCCACCTTCCTGAATGTCTTCATTGTTGAACTTAACTCTCTAAAAACTTCCTGAAACCTCACAACACAACTTTGTTTGCTAAAAATAGATCAGATCTAATGGAGGGTTTTACGTTGTTGCCATAAAGACGAGAAACAATGAAAAATTCCATCAACAATTGGCTAAATGAAAGTGATAATAAAGTTGTGAGATATAAATGAATAAATCTATAACTACTTTTTTTAGTGGATATTTGATGGACGGTTTTCTTCTCCTCGGCTCCGGCTCACCGCCAACATTTGCCCCCATTTAACTGCCGTGTGTTCTTCTGATCCAGGGGCCTGTGGTTATTTCCAGCGCTCAGGCCCCACAGCTGTGAGGGGAAGGGGTTGTGAGGGTGTGTATGTGTGTGTGTGTGTGTTTGGGGGGGGGGTGATCTGTGTAGCTGGAGGGAGGCAAAGTTTAGCTCAACAGTAACAGTGGAATTAAGGTCACTGAGGACAAGGCGGTGAGACAGCCAGTGGGAAGGAGGCTGTGTCCACGCCTGCTTCTGCTTTAATAAAAAATTAAAATAAATAAATTGATGAAATATAAAGTAAATTAAATGAATAAAAATAAAAATAACGGTTCACAGCAGTTAAAAAAGAAAAGAAAAAAAAAAGCACCCGTTCCTGCGCGACGTGGATTAAACAGCAGCTTTATTATGCTGCCATCTGGTGGTGAAACATCGGAGGTGCGTTACGCGCAGGCCTCCAGAGTTCACGGTTCTGACGTCACAGCGGAGTCACTGCGTGTAATGACGTTTCATTAAATGATCTCTTTTCCTGTCGGTGATCAATCAAATGCATTGCTCTTGACTTGAGGAAGTAAAAGCGGGCGACAGCGCCCCTATAGGAGAAACAGCGCATTGCCGTGACACTGATTGGTTGACAAGGACATTAAGTGACCAGTAGGTTCCTGTCTTTCTTTGATCATTCTTTCTTTCTTTGACTAGACGAGGCTCAACCTCCTTGAAAGCTAGTATTTTAGTATATTTTTTGGAGAACTTTCTCCTAAAAGCCATGATGGAGTGTGAAGACTTTTCTTCCTCCCAAATTATTTCTGATTGTCAGTAATTTGCCTGTCTATCCAACAAGCTACCCTCCAAATCGAAGTCCAAGACCTACTCCAACGCCACTGCCAACGCCAACGTGACATTGGTCGTCACGGGATCTTTTGATGGTTTTTAAAAGCAGACGCTCAGGTCATCTTTTCTACCACAACTACCTCAAGCGTCTCCTGGGGGATCTACATGGAACTGTTGGGGGAGAACTCAGTGGAGCCAGAGACTAAGACAAGTGTGTTGGATGGCAGTAATGTGCTCCACATGTCCTCCATTTTTATAGTAAGGCAAGGCAAGGGGAAATAAATGAATGGCTGGACTTGACTTCCTGACCATACATTGTAGTTTACTTCTTCTACGGCAAAGTAGAATCCTCAGCGAATCCTTGGGATCACCAGCGCCCCCTACCATGAGGCACCAGAACTGCGTGCCTCACTTGGTGCTTTTTCCCAGCCATTTCAGGGCTGAATGATGAATGATGAAAGACAGAATTAAAACCGTTTTCTTTCTCATTTGTCTGAGAATCCTGACTAAGATACTGAATGTAATAATTTTTATCAGATTGTTCAGCAAACCAATTTCCAACTGATTAATACTTAACTAGAACGAAAACAAACAAAACCACATTGTATAATTACAATTATTTTGTTTAGTTTGTTCATTATTTTCCTACTATTAACGATATTTGTTTTTTGAATGTGAATTCCTTTTTTGACGTGAATTTCTTTTGGATTTTGTGTGAGTGTGATTATTTTGTAATTTGTTTTTTGTTTAAAAAAAATCTCTTAAAAATTAAAAATCTTTTTCACTAATTTGGTGTTATTATGAAATCAGAAATGCATTTTTTCCCCTCAGTTAAGGAAATATAAGCGTTATTATTATTATTATTATTATTATTATTATTATTATCATTATCATCATCATCATCATCATCATCATATTTTTGTTCTATATTTGGAAAAGTACGATCATTTTTTCCGTTTATCCGAATTAACAAGATCATAATTTTTTTACTTAAATTTTTTTTCTTTTTCTTCTTTATTCATGTAAAATTATTTTTTTCTGAATTAACAAGATAATTATTTTATTTAATAAAACATATTTCCCTGCAAGAATACATCTTTAGTCTGTATGAAAAGCACATTTAAAAAGACAAACATGTCATATCGAAGCAATTTTTAAAAAAATCTTCCCATCTTTATATTCTGAGCAGGACGTCGCGTCTCACCCGCAGACGACCTGGCAATCCCCTCCTCTCTTGCATCATTGCTTTTGCACAGAAACCAGCTTTTGTGCGCATGTTCCTGTGCGCTTATCCCCGATTCTCCATTGGCTGCTCTGCTCTCTGCCTTCACGACGCACCGAGACCGGCGTGCGCGCAAAGCGCGGGTGCGTCCATCTAAACCAACCCACGCTGCTTGGAACCAGACTCAGCTTCCCACGCTGCTTCCGAGAGCGAAGACCATGGAGAAAAAGAGCGAGATCAACGGGCACGCCATGCCGAGCTCGGCGTCCACAGATCGGATGGTGGAGAAAAGCGCGCAGAGGAGCTGCCGGGAGAAGCTGATGGATTATCTGAGGAAGAACCTGCTGGTGATCATGACGGTGTCCGGCGTGCTGGTGGGCGTCGGGCTCGGGATGATGGTCCGCAACATGAGTCTGACCAAGGCTCAGATGACCTACTTCGCCTTCCCCGGAGAGATGCTCCTGAGGATGCTGAAGATGATCATCCTCCCGCTGGTGGTGTGCAGCCTGGTGTCCGGCGCCGCCAGCCTGGACACCCGCTCGCTGGGGAAGCTGGGCGGCATCGCGGTCGCCTACTTTCTGGTGACCACCCTGATCGCCTCGGGGATCGCGGTGGCCCTGGCTTTTATCATCAAGCCGGGTGTGGGCGCAGGAGCCCTGAACACCAACCATCTGGGGCTGGAGCGGGTCAGCACCAACAAGGAGACCACGGACTCGTTTTTAGATCTGGCCAGGTATTGTAGAATTAAAATTATAACATTGTGGACCAGTTTTATTGGGGTGCAGAGCTTTTACAGGCTCCTGTGTGTGTCTTAGATCATTTATTCTCACTCAGGTTGGTAAAAAATTATTCTAAACCTCAATATGAAAAACATCTTAACACACAACACAATTTAAACTCTGTTGACCTCTCCAGGGTGTGTTTCACGGCTGGTTCCCCCAGTAACACGGGGCAAAAATGAGGACTGAGTTCCAATAAAATGATCGATTTTATTGTCAACATTCATGCATAATTCCCTGAGAAATTAAATAAATTTAATGTTAATGGATGGATGGAATTTAATTTTAATCATCTGTATTGATCCCCGTAGTGAAATTATGAATCCATGAATATATATATCTTTTGTCTGACAAGGGTCGCCCCAAATTGTTAATGTTATTAGAAAGAAATCTGGACCTAACGTCATTTGACGGGGGGGCGAAGTGTCCATTCAGTAGTTTTTGCAAGAATCCTGCCGGACAGGGTGAGAGTGTGGCCTCCCAGTGGAGATAAAACACCCCTGGGGGGCCACTTTGAAATGGTGCCCGCTGCCCCAAAAGAGTTTTGTGTCCTGCAGCACTCCTGTGAAAGGTGCCACTAATATCTAACCACATACAGTATATCCAAAAACAGAACCACGCATGACAGGCGAGTCGGTCCAACCAGTTTGGAAACTCTTTTTGGCAGAAAGGCTCTCAGATGGTTTTAGAAGCTTGAGGCCAGTTTTCTTGGAAACCTTCGCTCAGTTCAAGGAAAGCAACCACCCTCCAGACGTCAGCCTGCTCATTGGCCCCCAGCAAGACGTCTAGAAAGAGTCCTAAGAATAAGTTGTCAGTGTGAGGGAAAGCCGACAGCTGTGAAAGTGCGTTCTGAGGGGCGGTGGAAGTTGGAGGCTCTGGAGCACGAAACAAACCCTGAGCTCTTATCAGGATGCGTCGGGTGGACAAACACCGTTTATTTCTCAGGCTCACGGTGTAAAGGTCACACTGGTGACCGGTTACTGGGACCCATAGAGCTCTACGGTTGCATGAATCTCTATTGAGGGCCACGAAGCTGTGATGGGTTGCATAAAGCTCTAATGAGGGTCTTGAAGCTCTACTGGGTTAGATGAAGCTCTAATGGGGTACATGAAGCTCTGTCGAGGTGCATGAAGCTTTACTGAGGTGCATGAAACTCTAATGGGATGCATGAAGCTCCACTGTGACAAATTATACTCTACTGGGATACTCACTTACCCCAGTCTACTGGGGTAAGTGAAGTTGTACTGGGGTAAGTGAAGCTCTGTTGGGGTAAATGAAGCTCTGTTGGGGTAAGTGAAAATCTATTGGGGTAAGTGAAGCTCTGCTACATGGATGCCAGTAAGGATTAGAAGTGTGGAGGACTGGAAAGCGTTCTTCAGATCTGGACTATAGTTGACAGTTGGGGGTGTGTGGGGGGGCATTGGTGGAGGGGGGTTATTAGACCATCTTCCATTCTGCCTATTGTTTCCCAGATATGGACCCCAGCCGCTGTATGAAGGCTCTAAACCCCGACAGAGCCTTGGATTAAGTTTCTTGGTGGTCATCACGTCCAAATATTATCTCAGGTTCTCATTTTCTCTTGGAGGCGACGAAAGAACTTTGTTGGATTTTTTTGTACAAATATTTTCTCAAAAAGAACAAACCTGTTGTCCTGTTGTTTCCAGCAGGAGGGCAGATCAAATTTAAAGTTTTCCATAACATGAGAACAGACATTTCCAAACACTCCCTCCCTCCCTCCGGCGTTGCAAAGGAGTCTCTCGTGACTTAAACAAAACATAATAATGATATTTAAAATTCAAAAAAGTCTGAATAATTGTCAGAATAGACAAACACATGTTTGCAAAAGCATCACCATCTTTGTGGAGACTATAAAGGAAAATTGAATTGTAAATATTTAATGCCAGAAAACACGTTTAGGATTGCCTGCCATTGAAGACGATCCGGTTTTGCAGAGCTGACGGGAAGCGTGTGAGAGCTAATCATCCGAGATGATGTCACTTCAATTTACCGGTGTTTGACTTTCTTCTTAAACATTTAGTAGAAACAACGATAAGAGTGAGACATATTTCTCTGTGCATCTAATTTATTTTCTCTTCTTTCCTCAGGAATTTATTCCCATCAAACTTGGTGGCTGCTGCCTTTCGTTCGGTGAGTGCCAGCAGCGCATCCACCAAACCTTTGTCGGCACCAAACCCTTTTTTTTATCACCACACTACGTCTGTTTTATCTTCCGACTTGCGCCTTCGTCTGAATTGTTCGTCTAGATTTATTTCTCCGACCACGGGCATGCCTCTTCACGTCCTGTAAATTCTATCTAGGGTTGGGAGCCTCAAAATGCCTGTTAATGAGGAAATGTTTGGAGATCTCTGCTCGCCAAATCGCCGCTCTCTCTTGTCCCTTACCAGCCGTTGCCATGGTGAAACCATTCCATTCCAGACAGCCTAGCAACCCACCTTGCCTCGGCGCTCTTGAACACGGCTGGCCGCTCAAGATCGTAGCTGTTAGGGCTGAAATAAAAACTAGGAAAGTTCAATATTTGTGCATCGAATGCATTTTAAATTTGCCCCCCAAATTTTAATGGACTAGATTTCCTCACACCTGTCAGACCAGTGAATTATCAGCAAGAGAAAACAAGTTTCAAAGTCCAGCCAGGTCACAGAGTTAAAAATTCATCCCCTGGTACATATAGTGTAGTAGAGCCGCTGTGGAATGGGTTCAACCGGGGATTAAACCAGAAAGCAGAGCAGACGGGAGGATTTGCACAGTGTCTCAATGCTTCAACAGACTTTTAAACACACAGAGGGGAAAAGTTTGAATTCTGCCACCAGAGTGGTGCGCTTCATGAGCAAAATGTCTTCTCCGTGCACATACCTGGTAAAGAGAAGAGTTGGTTTCAGAAATATTTTACCATCATATTCACCGTGTTGATAAATAATGGGTCAATGGCCTTTGTCTTTATTGGCCTAGGACTGAGCAATAGATAAGAATCAGGAAGTGGTTGCAACATGCAGCTCTGTCCACAACCCCAAATTCTCTCGCTCACGTTTCAAGTACTCTGATGTCCATCTTCCAAATGTTCCAAATGTCTTCCCAACCCAGACTTGGGGGTGTTCAATCTAGAAAGAAAGTCACCCCCAACCCAGACTTTGAGGTGTTCAATCTAGACAGAAAGTCACCCCCAACCCAGACTTTGGGGTGTTCAATCTGAAGCCAGCTGCTTCACTCTGACGTCTAAATAATTCACATTTGCATGTTGAAAGTTTTCAGTTCAAGAATATGTAAAAAATATCTGATAACCTCATGAGTTATCTTGTCATTTGTGTCGCAGTACGCTACGGACTACAAGATGATTGCCGTTGGGAATGACACCAATGGTACCACCCTCTATCAAAAGGTAAGAACAGGAAGTACTCCAACACACACAGGTTGGAATTCATTGGAGATTCTCGGCCATCCAGGGTAGATCTCTGTTTGAATAACATGAGCTAGACTTGTAGGAACAGCTAGGTGATGTTTCGCTTCTTGTCCAGTTGGTTTCTCCAGTTCTGAATTCGGCGAATCTAGCCATGGCCGTGTAATCGGTTGCTTTGGAACAAATCACAGTTATAGATGTAAACAGACTCAGGTTTTTTTTAACCCGGTCTACAGTCGATCCACAGGAGTTGGGTTTGCAGCAGGGAAGGGAAGAATCGGGGCATCTGGGCATTTGTCCACGGTTTTTGTTGTGGATCACGGTGGACATCCCTCGGTCCCGGGGCTGAAGCCGGTGGAGCTGTGGGAGAGATCAGGACAATGAGAAGGGATTGAGCCCTGGATTTATGCCTGTCCTTATTCATTACCCATCATCCAGTTCACTGAATCCTTCAGCTGCTCCAGACGTTCCGTCTGACAGACCCTCTTTGTAATGAGTGGTGTTGTGTAGGATTTTTAAAGCTCCATCGTCGCACGAGCTTCCATCTTTATGATGACTGGATCAGATCCATAACTAAACAAGAGAAAACAAGTCTATCATGTTTGCGGTGTCAATGTAACCCTTACCCCAGCCATAACCCTAGTCCTAGCCTAAACCTCAACCCTAACCCTAAACATAACCCCAACGCTAACCCTAGGCCCAACCCTACCCCCAACCCTAGCCCGAACCCCAACCCAGGCCTAACCCCAACCCCAACCCTAGCCCTAACCCCAACTCCAGTCCCAACCCTAGCTCTAGCCTTAACCCTAACCCTAAACCCACCCCTAAACCTAGCTATAACCCAACCCCAGGCTTAGCCACAACCCTAGCCCAAGTCCTAGCCCTAACCCTAACCCCAACCCTCACCCTAGCTCCAACCCCAAACCCAGTGCCAGCCCAAGCCCCAATCCTACCTTTAACCCTAACCCTAACTCTAGTCCTAACCCTAGACCTGACCTGATTCTATTATGGTTTCAGGTCCCGTTTGGTACAGAAACAGATGGGATGAACATCCTGGGTCTGGTGTTGTTCGCTATGGTGTTCGGTGTAGCGCTGAGGAAGCTGGGAGACGAAGGGGAGGAGCTCATTCGCTTCTTCAACGCTTTCAACGAAGCCACCATGGTGCTGGTGTCCTGGATCATGTGGTGAGTAGAGACGGATCCACACAGGATCCACAAACACTTGCCTTTCCGTTCTAACATCTCTCGTTCCTCTCAGGTACATCCCGTTCGGCATCGTGTTCTTGGTGGGCAGTAAGATTGTGGAGATGGAGGACGTGGTTCTTCTGGTCACCAGTCTGGGTAAATACATCTTTGCTTCTATCCTGGGTCACATCATCCACGGAGGCATCGTCCTGCCCCTCATCTACTTCGGCTGCACTCGCAAGAACCCCTTCACCTTCCTGTCGGGCCTCATCGCGCCGTTCACTACCGCCTTTGCCACCTGTTCCAGGTATGCCATCCCAACAGAGCGAAATCTCTGTTTCAGTTCAACTTGAGTTGGGTTTTTTAATTTTATCTCAGTCCTGAGTATAATGTCCTTATTAGTTTTGTAAATTTGAATTTTAAATTTGAATTTTTATTTAATTTATTAATTTTTAAATAAAATAAAATAAAAATTTGATTGTAATAAAATAAAATTATTTTAATTAAAGTGATAATTTCTTTTTAATGTTATTATTTTTAATTAGATAAAATTAAATTTAAAATTAGGATTTAATATTTAAAATTCAAATTTAAAAATTGAATTTAAAAAGTTAGTTTTTAAATTTTTAAATATTAGCTCGTTGTTTTGGTCAGAAATTTTTTAATCTCCTGAAATTGTGAGTGTTTTTTAAATCATTCAAAAAATGATTTAAAGAAAAAAAGAAAAAAGAAAATTTGCATTTCAGGTCATGTTTTTCACAGGAAAAAAAAAATTACCGCAATAAAATATTTCTGCGGATTCATGTTCAAAAATATACTGAGTCATAGTTACATAAAGTGACGACTCTGAGTTTGCCTCCAGCTCAGCGACGCTCCCCTCCATGATAAAATGCGTGGAGGAAAACAACGGCGTGGACAAACGCATCAGCCGCTTCATCCTCCCCATCGGCGCCACGGTCAACATGGACGGGGCGGCCATCTTCCAGTGTATCGCCGCCGTCTTCATCGCTCAGCTCAACAACGCCGAGCTGAACGCCGGGCAGGTCTTCACCATCCTGTGAGTCCGGCCGTTCTTAGATGCGTTCTCGCATCTCCCAGCAACCCTTTTTTATAAATTTATTGATTATTTGGTGATTGCTTCCAGGGTGACGGCCACGGCTTCCAGCGTGGGGGCGGCGGGTATCCCAGCTGGCGGCATCATCACCATCGCCATCATCCTGGAGGCCATCGGCCTCCCGACCAACGACCTGTCGCTCATGCTGGCTGTCGATTGGATCGTGTGAGTGTTAGAGGAAGCTAACTTAGAGCTAACCGAGGAACATTTCTGCTAACTTCCTGTTTGTGGGCAGGGATCGCACAACCACGGTGGTGAACGTGGAGGGCGACGCCCTGGGCGCCGGGATCCTCCATCACATCAACCAGCAGGAGATGAAGAAGCGTCAGTTGCGGGAGGAGGAGCTGGTGGAGGTGCAGGTGGAGGCGGCGGCGGTGGCCAACGTCCAGGCGGAGGAGGAGACCTCGCCGCTCGTCGTGCACCAAACCAAAGCCTCGGGGGCCACGCCGGAAGCCATCGAGTCTGTCCTGTGAACTGCCTGATGACCTTTGTAGAACTTTGGATGCTGCTGCTGCTGCTGATCGTTCCGTTAAAAAATTCAGTTGGTTTCAAGTCGTAGAGCAAAATGCGTCGTAGGCGTCGAACGCCGGGCGCGCACCTCCGACCTGGTGTTGTACGAAAAATTAGAATATTGTGGATTATAAATGTGAAAATTTTTTCCTCCGTTCAGTTTGAAGGTTTTTTTTAGTTTTGCTCTCGACGGCGGATTTATTTTTAAAATTTAATTTGATGATGGAAATGTAGTTTTTTTGATCGCGGCCTTAAAGGCCCAAAATTAGATGTAATTCAATTACATGTCGTCTTTTTTTTTTTTTTTTTTTTAGACAGCGAATACTACGACCAACTTTAACAAGGGAACACTAACAACACGCCAAATACCCATGATTCTAAATTTATAGACAACTGATTTAGGTGTTTATCTTTGTTTTATGATTTTATCCTGATAGAAACCTCAAATTCCCTTTTTTTTTTAGTCTGACTGAATCGACTGAACTCATTCCTAGAACTTGTGGAAATTTGAATTTAAATAATCTAAAGAGTAATTTATTATTTTCTTATTTTTAGACTAGAGAATTAAATTTGAATGATGGAATGAAAAGAAGGAAGAAAGTTTTTTGAATGAATCTGACCAATCACAGATAATGTTTACCAGTAACCAGACTAGCCTCTGCTACGCTAACAGTGGGAGCTGCCATGTTTAACAGGGAAAAAATTTATTCTAGCATGTGTCAAAAAAATAATAATTAAAAAAAAAAAAACATTCAGCAAAGCCAAAGCAAGAATCAGACAAGAGAAACACAAATTTCTGGACCAAAACACGAGAAGATTTGAGCATGGCGATGACGTGTTTAGCCCTAGAATCTATTTATTCTTAATTCTCTGTGGTAATTTCAAGGCAATCACTAGTTGTTTTTTTTCTGTGTTTCATGCTTATAGGGGTGTGTTCCATGTTATGTGGGTCCTGGTTTGTTTAAAACAGGATGTGACTGATTTTAATGTGAAGCATTTCTGAATGCGGCTGGATGATAACTGTGATATTTATTAGCATTAATTATTTAACAGCCACAGGGGACGGATGGTGACGGACGAGTCGCTGCTGCCTGGTTGTTTTTAATCCCAGTGTGTGTTTAAATAGTCTTAGTTTGAACATTTAACATCTAACACATGATTCTTCTAAGCTAACGGCTTCTTTGCTAAACTAACCTGAGTATTAAGCCTAGATTTGTTCAATAGATCTGGTTCAATCACATGTAATTACCTAGAATGTGGAAAAAGTGCTGTGTGTATGTATATATTTACAACTCTTATTTTTTGTTTTTGTTTTTTTGTAATTTGATCTTTTTTGTATTATTTGTACTTTCTCATTCTAACCTTTTCTCCGAGTGCCAATTTTTTACTATTACGAGATGTTTAATGAAATCTATTTCTGATAACCTGTTGTTAGATATTTGCTTTAATTTTTGTTGTTGCTGTTGTTGCTGTTGTTGCTATCCTACCGCGTGTTTCTAACTCTGTGCTGTTGGTCCTGCTGTCCGTCAACATTAAAGGCGATGCGATGAATTTTTCATGCAACTCAAATTCAAACAGCTGCTGTTTTCTTTTTTCTACCTTGAGTTTTTGGAAATATAGTTTGTATTAGGTCTCATGGGGGAATAGCTTTTAGTCTTTACTGCCCTTTATGCAGGAATTGCTGGGTCATACTGTTATGCAACACGTTCTGATTGGCTTGCAGTCCTGTGATAATCAGCTTTTTTCTTTGAAAGCTTAAAATGTAGAACGTGCATAACAATAATTACAAAACCTGGCTGAAAAGCCAACTTTTTCTCAGTGGAATTTGTTTGAACCTGTTGTTTGCCTAAAACCCTTTGGATTTGTTTGCCTATTTGGAAATGCTTTTACCCTTGGCTGTCACTCTACCTCACAAAACCCACTATTCCCTGGATTACCCGCTTTTCACTCCATATTTGACAAATCTATATGAACATGTGGCTGTGGAGGATGAACCACTTAATTTGTTCAAATGATTAGCCATTCATTCCTTAGTTATACTTGATAAACAATGAGTGTTGCTGTTTTTTCAGATGTCTGACAGTTAAGATAACCTCTGAACCACAATGAAACCCTGGACTTCAGGAATAACAACACCAACAATAGTTCTTGTACTAGTGAAAAGTTAGAAAAAGTTGCTGTTGGTGGCTTGATATTGAAGCTGATCAAATATACAGTTTTTGTTGATTCACGACTTTAAAATCGTCAATCTGTCATCTCACAAGTCACATAGATTTATATCAGGATAAAATGTGAGGTGTCTCAAAAAACAAAACCCTTTAAAAACACTATAAATGTAAGAGAAAAAGAAAATAGTAATGAGAGATTAACATGATGAGTGGCTCTGATCTGGAACTTTGAGGAAAATCAATTCATAGAGTTTGATTCACAGCCTGACGCCAGAAGATTTAAGAGGCTGCAGTGACTTCAAGTGTCCACTAGGTGTCGGGGTTTCTCTCTTTTATTGACCGTTATGTGTTATTGCTCCACAGAACAGCATCCCTAGACTTCTGCGCCTTATCAAGATGATTTTGAGCAGCTGAAATAAACTTTTCCATGCACCTTTGAGTCAACAGTGGTGAATTTATGTAAATGCAGACCTTATAAAAGAAGAACTGGTAATAGAAGTGTATGCTTACGTATGTTCTTATGAAGGATACTATCAAGTGAAATGAATGATTATGAGACTGAGGTTGTCAATAAATGTGTTGAATATTGAAAAACAATTAAAATTTTTTATTATTATTATTATTTTTTAGCTATTTGAGCTGCTTACACACACAGAACATAGTAATATAGGTAGCATACACTGCTAGTAGGGGGAATTCCGACAGTCCTGAAGGCATCATGGATGCTGCTGCCTGGTGTCCGTGTTACCTTGCTAGCAGGTTGGAAGCTAACCGAACGCAGGCGGCGCGGCGCGGCTGCCGAAGGATGGTGTCCCACCCTTTTTAGTGCGAGCAGAACACTCCCTGGGTTTTATCGGCTCGTTAGAAACAGGACGAACTTCACAACTTTTTTTGTCGAAATGACGACGCGGTCGGAGAGAGAAAAAGCGCAGAAACTCAATGAGCAGCACCAGGCCATCCTGTCCAAACTGCTGAGGGAAGACAACAACAAGTACTGCGCCGACTGCGAGGCTAAAGGTGAGGGAGGCGGCGTTTGGGGGCATTAATGTCGGCATTGTGTGTGAGGGAAGATGGACTGTCTAAGGCTAAAGCTAAGGCTAAAGCTAAAGCTAAAGCTAGCAACATCTTGAATGTGTTCCTATGGGATCATCACATCATCACTTCGATGTTCGGCGCTAATCGAACATCCTGTTAGCATAAAGTGTAATTTGAGAGCAAACTGCGCCATAACTATTAAAATATGTTTTAATTTTTTTTTACTCGTACTGTGCGATTCAAAGTGATTTATTACATGTCCGGTGAGAAAAATAACGTTTTGTAAGGTTTGAACGGTGTATGTCCAGATAAAACGTGGAATTGGACGACTTCCGTTTGTGACCTTCAAAATAAAATTCATAGAACGAGACATCATCGTGGCGATAATGAAGAGCTACGAGGTAATAAATGTCTTATTAGGTTTTGAAGGTTATTAGTGACGTTAAATATAATAATTTAAATGATTTTTTGTCAAATTTAGTGAAAAATTTTATGTGTTAATAGAAAAGAAATAGACTATATTGACATTAAATATTTACATTTCTCCAGTTTTCACGAATAGTAAATACAGATAGATTTAGAGCAAATATGAGGAATTTAAGTGAGATATGCAAACATATAAAGTAAACGAAATCATTGGTCATACAGAGTTTAAAATGACTTTTTGACTAATTTGTATCACAGTAGTAACTTATTAAATAGCATTAAACAGCTGTGACATGTCGCTTTAATGTTTTTGAATTTTGTAGACGATCATCATATTTTCTACTTATAATCGATCCAATTGGTAAAGCTTGAATGCGTGGTTTAATAGTGGCTGCGCCTCTACAAAATGTGTTCACCCATGCCCCTTGTTCAGGTTTACATTTTTATGCACTGGTATAAGTGTATTTGAAGATTTTTTAGTTTTTTTCTGTCTCATTTTTGTTTTTAATCAACTTTACTGTCCAAATTTACATTTAACACTTTGATTTTGAAATGGAATAGGCTTAACTTCCGGTTGTGAATAGCATGGCTGCTGGTAACTTGACTGAAGGTTCGTCCGACAGTATCGATGTCACGTCCTTCAGTGTTTTATTTATGTTTCCCTTGTGAGAAGCATTCCATTAAACATGTTGTTTTCCCTGCGTGGAAAAACCCCCCCCACGTCATTATCCTCAGACACTGACGTCACACCTTCCTCTCGGTAGCTTCGTTTGGATCAAAATAACTCCGTTTAGAAAGTCTTAAATTTAATATTACGCACCACAGACTGCGAGTAAAACTTAAATTAAATAGATTGAATATTAAATCTTCAAGAACCATTTTACAATTCGGCTTCTGTCCAAGACATAAATCAGCAACGCATTCCATGAATAAAGCATAAGAAACAGACAATTCCAGTCCGATAAATGACGCATCAGTGTAATAAATTCATTCACAATTAATTTAATTAAAATTGGACGACCGTGAATGCAATATTCCTGATTTTTTGAGAGGCCTTTGAACGCAGCTGAGATTAAACGCCCTTTACGTCATCACCGTGTCCACGCTGTCATCAATTCTAATCTGTAGAACCACGTGGTCCCCCTGAGGGGGGGAGTCTGATTCTCCTGCTGCTGATGCTGACCTTTCTTCAGTGTGTGTGTGTGTGTGTGTGTGTGTGTGTGTGTGTGTGTGTGTGTGTGTGCAGAAGCTTTTACTGTCATCACGCAGGATGGAGTTGGTTTTTAAAGAACTTATTGATTATAAATAAACCTAAAACGGGTTTAGAACCACAGCAGCGTTTATAAAATCTCTTATTGAGTGTTTTTCTAAGACTATACACACACACACACACACACACACACACACACACACACACACACACTTTCCCCTCGGACATCTGTCCTGTCACGACTGATTCCTCCCCACGCTATAAATGATCGCAGAGGTGATTAAGTTGTTTATTCTTCATAGACCTGCATTGAATCTGATTCTGTGAGTCATGTTGGAGCTGCTGCCTGTTTTCTGATGGAGGTCATGAAGCGGCGTCCATGAGTCAGGACGCGTGATGTCACAGCTATTCAAACTGACCAATGGGAGGTCGGGAAATTAGTGGGACTTTTATTTAAATGGCAGCAGGGAAAAGAACAAAGTCTTGATCCCCTCCAGGGGGATGAAGATGTGAGTTAACTTGAACTGATTTCACTCTGCGGCTGATTGATGACTCTGATTGCACAGCTCTGGTTCTGGCGGATGAGTTGGTTTCAGGGTTCGACCGACCGCCATCCGACCTCCATCCGTCCTCAATCCGTCCTCCGATCGGTCTTCTCTGGGTGTGTCGGTCCGGCTGTGATCGCTGCAGCCTGGTGACTCACCTTCGCCTCTGAGCTGTAATTTCACCTTCACTCCTGCCTCCTGTCAGCACGCAATGCCCTACATTTGGTGTGTGTGTGTGTGTGTGTGTGTGTGTTTCGTGCGTGTGTGAATCAACTACGATTTCATTTTCCCGTCTTGCACTCTCCGTCTATCCTCTGCTTTGGAGTCCAGAATGTAATTTCTGTCTGTTGTTTAAAACGCAATGCTTTTCATTGATGTGACTCAAATAACACAAGACACACACACACACACACACACACACACACACACACACACACACACACACACACCCCTCCAACTTTTGCAGCACGTCCTGAAAGACGGTGCCTGGGTTTTGTTTTCTGGGTCGATCTCGAGTCGAGGAAGTTTAAATGCACATTTTCTCCTGATTTGTGTTCGTAGCATGTAATCCAGGTTAAATCGGAGGTTCAGATCTCGCAGGAATTCCTCCACTGCCCCCTCCTCACCACCAGATGGAAGCCTCGCTTCACTTTATCGCCGCGTTTCACTTGTCCAAGCCAGAATGAAAAGATGCCAAACCCCGACAGCTTGACGCTGGAGTGGAATCGATCTGTTTCCCATCAAAACAGAAAAACAAAACCACGGCGACAGCAGCCGGATGACATACCGGAGAGTTAAAGGTGTTTCTGATTGGAGTGTGGATTCTCGGACCCCCCCGGGCTTGTTTCACTCTTTATTACCTCTGATTATAACTCAAAGAGCCGCCTGTCCTGATTTACAGACCACAGTGTTCCCGGAAGAGTCGAAGAACTGACAACATGACCACCGACCAGCAGGGGGCAGCGTCCCACTGTCTGATCCCGCCCGCCCCTCTAGCGTCTCCTCTGGCCTGAGCTGAAGGTTGAGGCAGAAATCCGTCTGATTTACTACGTTTTTATAAATGAGGCGTTAGAGGTTGCTCACTGCTCCTTCAGAGAGAACGCCGCTGGGTTTCTGGGTTTCTCGCCTGCAGCAGCGTTTAGCCTGATCCCGTGGTTGTCGGGTTGAATCCCCGGAGGTAGAGAGGAGGATTGCTTCGTGGTAAATGCATGTAGCGTCTATTAATGCAGCATCCATCTTTGCGGGTGGTTCCTGGGACATATTAACCGCGAGTAACGAGGGGTTACTGTAAATTGTGATATTTTTCGGTATTTTGCGATACTTTGACACATATTCCAATAAATTGCAATTTTTGTGCAATTTTGTTTTTTGCAATGTTTTTAAAAAAAAAATAAAAATCCAAAACATATTCCGATACTTAATCCAATAAATTGCAATTTTTTTTGTTTAAAAAAAATTCACACATTTAAATGTTTTGATTCAGTATTTATCATTTTTATTTAACATCAGCCTAACATGACGCGTTATTGTGGAATCATCCTTTTTTTGTTGACGTCACTCGTATTCCGATTATTCATAATATTTGTTTCAATTATAACGTAGTTGATAAATGAAAACTACGAGTATTAAAGTAATTCAAGTGAACAATAAACAACAATAAAGCCTCAAACTTTATCTTTTAAAGGATTGTTCCCGTCTTCCTGTCCCAGACGCCCGTCGGCGTGCGTTCTGCAGGATTAAAGAGATTGATCCACGGGTGGGTGGGGGGTGGATATGGAGTGGGGGGGGCATCGCCTCACCTGGTTCTGGTGGTGACCGTCCCCCACTGCCCTCAGGTCAGCGACTGGGGTTTAATTTCATGCTCTGCTGACCCCCCACCCCCCACATGGAGGCTTCGGGGCATCTCCCTCTGTTGGGATGAACGTCTGGGTGTGTTTGTTTTCTACACTTGTAGGTAAAAAATGAATGCGTGTGGTGCTAATCCACGCTAATCTGCACCAGAATTTACCTGTTTCGAAATGTGTGTGTGTGTGTGTGTGTAAAAGAATTTCTGTCGCTAATGGTTAGCATCCACAAAAAAAAAAAGTGCATCTTTTGGCTCACACCTGTTTGAAAAGATGTGAGACGTGATTGGACGGTTGAACTGGTGAGACGTGCCAATCACGGTGAAAGGTTGTAGCTTAGCTTAGCCGCGCTAAATAGATTTCCTGCCTGCTTCACACGCGTGTGAACGTGCACCGATCAGACGGCTGTGTGTGCGTTTGTTTTGTGTAGCGTGGTCATCTGAGAGCCGGGCGGAGTCTGATCCACACAGTCCGGCTTACGGTGGATGAGCTGCTTGATTCGGGCTTAACGCTCAGTCAATCCCGCCTTAATGCTCCTGTAGGCCGTCCAGCGCATTAACATCGCCGCATTAGCATCGCCGCATTAGCATCGCCGCATTAGCACTGGCGCTCCAACCGGAGCAGAATCCAGTGTTTCTATGGGAACCTTGTTATCTTCAAACACGTTCCAAAGCAGGAAGTGCAACACGTAGCTGCGCCGCGCCAACATAAATGCATCATGGGTAAGCAGGCGGACAAAAGCAGATGTTGCATTTTTGGCGGGAGACCATCTGCTCCGTTGGCGCTCGCGAGCTAATTATGCTACTATTAGTGCGCGTTATTGTTTGAAAGCGTTTTTTTTTTTTAAAAACATGTCTGATAGTTTTAGATGCAAATCTTAAGTTTGTTCTTGAATCAGGAAGGAAGACTAAACTCTAATTAAATTAATCAAGGAAGGGTCAGAATATTATGACATAAAAAATATCAGTTGGACTTTAAGATTTCCGTCCTTCCTTCTCGTCTTTTTTTTTCTTTTCTTGTTCTAATTCTGATTTTTTGAGAATGGGTTTGATGGGATTTAAAAAAAGAAAATAACCCTTGAGTTAATTAAAGCTCTTTAAAACCAGGCTATCAAACTCCAAGTGGTGTTCACTGCCTGTCGGGAGACGAGGGCGCTCATTAGAGCTATTAATCACTAAATGAAACTAAATACTTGGATTTTATAATCCTGCTAACTTAATCTCAAACTTTAAATTACAAATGTTTTCCTTTTTGTTTCCTGACCCGAACCTGAATCCATCACGATGCATCGACAGGGTTTCGGAATTCTGAGCACTTAGGATAAGTCTTAAGCTGAGCGTGTTTTTGAAACGACACAGTTTCACCCAAAGTGAAGCTTTTTTTTTTAAAGTTTGTGCCGTCTGGATTTTATCGTCTCGTTCGCTGACGCTTGTGATGCGTTTGCATTCCGACGCTCTTTCCTCCGTCAGTCACTTAAACGTCTCATCTGGGACTTTGGAGCTTGAATGGATGGGATGTATTTATTTTTAATCTTTGCACGGCATTAAGTAAAGGTGGAAAATAAATAGATTCCAGGGGGGGGGGGGTCACCAAGTTTGAACACAATAAATCTCTTTAAGACGTAGAATATTAAATCATCTGCGCGTCAAGCAGAATCACTCGTCCGAAAAATATGATTCAAACAGTAAAACACACACAGATGTGAGCGGATGCTAACAGCTGGTGATGTTCATTTTGACTAGAATCACAAAAACAGATGAGACATGTATACTAATTCATTTTTATATTAATTTAAGACGATTAAAATGTAAAAAAACAAAACAAAAAAAAACACACACATGCACACTGCGAACTCAAAATTGGAATTAAACACAAGTTAGGAAGTTATTTATAAGATAATAATAATCCAGAATAAATTCAGCAATTGTTTTCGAAATGCGATCTCTCCTTTAAAATCAAGTTAAATTCCCTCTAACGTTGGAGTTGCTGATCCTTCTGTAAACTTTTCCCAGAGGATGGGGCTCAGAATCCGTTCTTGGGATGAAGGATGAAGAGATCTTTTTTTTTTTTTTTTTTGCTAGCGGGGGCTTAAAGGTCTGGACCGGTCCCCAGGGGTTTAAATTAATCTTAATCTACTCAAAACGGTTGGGATTGAATCTGCTTTGCGGCGTTTCTCCTGATAACGCCGCGTTCGCGTGAGGATCTGCAGGGGCGCCGCTTGAAAGCTTCAAAGCGCCGTTTTCTCTTCCTCTGGCTTCCAGGTCCCCGATGGGCCTCCTGGAACCTCGGCGTGTTCATGTGCATCCGCTGCGCCGGCATCCACCGCAACCTGGGCGTCCACATCTCCAGGGTCAAATCGGTCAACCTGGACCAGTGGACACCCGAGCAGATCCAGGTACACACACACACACACACACACACACACACACACACACACGCTTGACAACACACACCAACTCCATGCAGTAATTAATCAGTGTATAGGTGTGTTTTGTGGGTAACTAGCATGTCGCATTGATTCAATTACACACAATAAATCACGGTAATTGCCGAGTGTTTGTGTCTGAGACTCACCTGAGTGTGCCGGTGATGTTTTTAATCACCCCGTGGTTCAGTGTGTGTGTGTGTGTGTGTGTGTGGAGGTGAAGGTGTGTGTGTTTCTATCCATCAGCTGAGTGTGAGTAGAACGAGTCTCATTCTGAATGTTAATCACGCTTTTCAATGACTAATTAATTCTGGATGGCTGATTATTCCGACTCCATCTCCTCCACTTCTCCTATCATCACCCCATTTATCAGCCTCCTCTTAATTTAGCCCTGACGCATACGGCCAGTGTCTTTCACCCGGTGTGTGTGTGTGTGTGTGTGTGTGTGTGTGTGTGTGTGTGTGTGTGTGTGTGTGTGTGTGTGTGTGTGTGTGTGTGTGTGTGTGTGTGGAGAGAAAGTTGACTTGAATGCAAATGAGGTGAATGAAAGAACTGTTTGTGTTTTACATGTTCTTAAATGACCAACTGCTTTGTTCCCTTCCTTCCTTCCTTCCTTCCTTCCTTCCTTCCTTCCTTCCTTCCTTCCTTCCTTCCTTCCTTCCTTCCTTCCTTCCTTCCTTCCTTCCTTCCTTCCTTCCTTTCTTTAATCCTTCCTTCCTTCCTTCCTTCCTTGTTTCCTTGTTTCCTTTCTTGTTTCCTTCCTTCCTTCTCCTTTCTTGTTTCCTCTCCCCTTCCTTCCTTTCTTCCTTCCTTCCTTTCTTCCTTCCTTCCTTCCTTCCTTCCTTCCTTGCATCCTTTCTTGTTTCCTTCCTTCCTTCCCTCCTTCCTTTCTTTAATCCTTCCTTCCTTCCTTCCTTGTTTCCTTGTTTCCTTTCTTGTTTCCTTTCTTGTTTCCTTCCTTCCTTCCCTCCTTCCCTCCTTCCTTCCTTCCTTCCTTCCTTCCTTCCTTCCTTCCTTCCTTCCTTCCTTCCTTGCATCCTTTCTTGTTTCCTTCCTTCCTTCCCTCCTTCCTTTCTTTAATCCTTCCTTCCTTCCTTCCTTCCTTGTTTCCTTGTTTCCTTTCTTGTTTCCTTTCTTGTTTCCTTCCTTCCTTCCCTCCTTCCCTCCTTCCTTCCTTCCTTCCTTCCTTCCTTCCCTCCCCCCCTTCCTTCCCCCCTTCCTTCCCTTCCTTCCTTCCTCCCTCCTCTCCTCTACTCTACCCCCCCCCCCCAACAGAGTATGGTGGACATGGGGAACAGCCGGGCCCGACAGCTGTATGAAGCCCACCTCCCAGAGAGCTTCAGGCGGCCTCAGACAGACCAGTATCCTCCTGACGGGCCGCGTTCCAATCACGTCTCATTGATTACCTCCCTGTAGTGATGACTCACAATAACTATAAGTGACCTGAATCTATCCGTGTGATCACGTCACACGCGTGTCGACCTGACGTGATGTAACGGCGGTTCTCCGCCGTCTAACCTTCCTGCAGCCCACAGGTTCCTGGAATCCCTCGTTCCAGGAGCGTCTTTGTGAGCTAAAACCGTAAAATCCCAGCAGCGGCGCGTCACGGCGAGCGACATCCGTCTTCGTCGCCGTCTCTCCACACATTTAAACGACGTCTGTCGGCGTTCGCGTCCGGCCAGGTTCCAGTTTGGCCTTTCCTGCGACGCAGGAGGAAAAGCATCTGCGTGGCGAACGCGGCAGCATATGTTCATATTTCCAGCAGCCGACGGAAATAAATCTGTGTCTTTCGGCGCTCTAATACCCTATCTTGTATCTGGCAGGCCCGTTTGTGCGGGTGGTCATCATTCTTCACTCTTTTGAAGTCCATTAGTCGCTCTGACAGCGGCGCCGAGAGCTGAAAACAGCAGATAACACACCCGGGATTAGAGGAGCCGCCGCCTGAATGCTGCTGAGCGCCGCTCTGGGCCCGTTTACCGGTCGTATGTATGGAAATGACAAGCAGCAGGTCGACCCCCCCCCCCCCAACAGGGACCCAATGTCGTATTTAACCCTTTCATTTCCACTCTTTAAGTCCTAATGAACCCTGGAGGCGTCGTGAAGAAATCGCCGTAGCTTCTCTGGAGACTCATCTTGTGACGTCACACCCGGGGGGAGTGGGCGGGGGGGGGGACTCAGGTGTGTGTCGGCTTAAATTTGACAGATCGGTAAAATCTCTTCCCGATGGATTGTTATCTTAAAGAGAAAACAGCCCAACGCTAGCAGATTAGCTTTGGTTCAGGCAGGAAGCTAAGTCGAGCTAGAATTAACGTTTGGTAGACGTTTATCTTACTTTAAAGCGGGAATGCTGTGCAAAATGAAGAAGCTAACAGTTAGCATTGTTAGCTTTGTGCGTCGATGCTTCTTTAAAGGTTAATCCTAGCTAGGAAGTGTTAGCCGTTTGTTAGCCAACGGCTTGTTAAAGCGGTTGCATCCGATCCTCCTCCTTTATATCGCCTTGTGCTTTAGCACCATGGCAACCGCCTCACCTTTATCTACTTCCACCCTCCACACACACACACACACACATACACACACTTCTGCAGTGCTGTTAAGTGTCGCCTCGTCGTCAGCGGTCGTAAATAAGCGTCGCGTTTGGGATGCAGCTGCGGCGGCCTGCCTCTTCCAGCCGATCTGGAGGTTGCGTTCAGGGCGGGCGGAACATCGTTCCTCAATCTCCAGAAGCCGATCACTCAATCCGAGAAGAAGAGTCGCTGCTGGAAATGGGAGATAAGAGAGCTGGGGTTAGCGCAGGGGTCGTGCCTTTTGCGTGGCGGTGGTGTGTGTTCGGCGGCGAAGGTGGAGTTACGTTAACAGATCCATCGCTCCAGCGATGACATCAGAGCAAGGATATAAAACAACTGTTTTTCCCATCACAACATCAGCGGGAGTCAATCACATGTTGAGAATTTTAAAGGTGTTTTCATGAATTCAGCACAACTTTTACACCTCCTGTAATCTAATCATTACAAATTCACATGCAGTGTTTCGGTCCTTAACCGCGGCCTTCAGAGCGGTGGAAGTGTTCATCCGGGACAAGTACGAGAGGAAGAGGTACTACAACAAGGAGGCGCTGTCTGCAGCTCCGGTGAGTGTTCTTTTGTTGGAAAGCTAAATGCTAAAGGTGAAGCTAGCCCGTCTTCTCTCCTGGACTGACAGCGAAACGCGAGCGCTAACACGCTAACACCTTTTCCTACACCTGTAGTTGTGCCAGGAGCCCGGTTGTTATCTTCCAGCGTCACTCATTAGGGTTTTTCTCTCCTCTTTAATCCAGAAGCACCAGCAAAGCTGTCTCAGCATTAATTGTTTGGAAAGGTATTGAAATGTCTCTCGGATGCGTTCGCTGCCCCAACGACACGGCGCTTTTGTCTCCCTTACCGGGAGGTGTCGCATAACCTTTTCGAAAAAACAGCATTATCTTCTGATTCAGCTCTTTATCAGCGTGTGTGTGTGTGTGTGTGTGTGTGACGGGAGTGTGTAGGTGTGTGTGTGTGGGCGGGTGTCTTGTTTACAGAGGTATTAGAGAAGTGCTTTTTGAATGTCGATGCTTTTGCTGCCTGTGTTTGACAGAATCGGCTGAAATATATTTACTCTTCGTCTTCATCGGCTTGAAGTTCCGCGTTCGACCCGTTCGACCACCCAGACCTCCTCCTGATGATATTTTAATTACTTTCACCTCAACACCCACCCACCCCACCCCAGTTTGATTAATTTCCCCTCCCCTACTCACACGGGGAACTAATGAAGTGGACTGTAACCCAACCTCTGACCCCCGTCGTGACATTTCTGCTTCAGTGTAAGTAATTAAAAGATGGGGGCGAATAAGTTGCCTGACTTGAGTTAATATGTGGGGGATTCGATACCATGATGGTCAAATGATAACTGTAATGATTGTTAAAGATCAAACTGAGCACGCTGAAAATTCCCATTTCAAGTGAATGCATCGTGAAAATCAAATTTTTTTTTCTGCCTTACGATGCAATAAAAAAAGCAAAGTTACATCATCGAACACTTATAATAAAAAGTCCAATTGATAAAAGTTATTAAAAATTGTGCTACCATACAATAAATAAATAAAAAAAGAATTAAAAATCTTTTGGGAGAGCATCGGTAACTACAGCGACCTTCATCCGAGAGCCTCCTGTTATTATTTTTATTTCTAAAGCTGTTCAAATATTGAGCGTAAATGAGCTCCGGCTGTCTAAATGTGCTGACCACAGTTGTCATTAAGGGTGGAAAAATAAAAGATATTCAGTCGCAAGCATTGAAAACAACTTTGAAATATTTTAAAGTGTGGAAAATGTGTCCTCTCAGAAAGTTCACCTTGCAAAGATGCAACCTGAAAAGAAGGAACGCAGAAAAGACTCGGCAGGGGAAATTATAAAAACTCTCAATCAGACAATTCAAACCTTTCTTGGAGACGTTTTTGCGTCGCGTCTCTTCTCCTTCCCGTCGTTCTCGCCGTCTCTTCTCCTTCCCGTCATTTTTCCTTTTCTCCGTTCTGTTTCTCCTTTTGTCTTCTTCTTTCTTTCCTCCCCTCTCACCTCCCGTCTCTCGCTGCATTCTCTCCGTCTTTCTCTGAAGCGTCGCCAGCAGCCAGACTGTGATCTAGGATCTGTTTCTGCCACCCACACAGACAGCTCGGCTTTTATATGCAAATCAATTATTAAAAAACAACTCATTATCACTTTAAGCCGTTTCGTGCAGATGGAGGCAGGAGAGGAGAGTACGAGCGACGGTGACCTTGAGCTGAAGTGTGTTTGTGTGTGATAGAATGTGAGACTTTTGTTTGTTGAGGACTCATGAAAATGAACTGCCGTCCCGTTTCCCTGGTGCGTTTGGAGGATGTTTGTGTCGAGTAGAGATCTCGATAACGCGGTGGACGCTACGTTTGGATGGATGCTAACAAAGTGTTTAATCTGGATTCTTGACATCGTGGCTCCTCTTGTCGGGACGGGTCTCAATCTGGAGCCGTTTTTGTGAACGGATCCTTACAAGAAACACTTGAAATGGTGCGACCGGCGCCATGCCCGGAGTGTACCCTGCCTCACTCCCCTAGTCGGCTCTGATTGGCCCCAGCGACCCGCGACACGCTACGGCGTGAAGAAGCGGGTTTGAAGATGAATGAATGAACCTGAAGATGATGCGGACTTGTTTAAACTAGTCGGAGGGACGTCCCCTCTGCTGTTAGCACAACTGGCTGTGACGGCCTATTAACGTCCACCGACATCGTTTTCTGACGAGGCGACGTAAAAATCTTCGAGGGGGGAGGTGCGCTTGATTTTGTTTGCCTCGTTTAGCGAGGAGGACAGATGGCTCCCTGGCAGATTTAATGGAACTGAAAAGTGAAGGATGTGTTGCTGTAAACTGACTGTTAAACTGTTAAAAAACAAACAAAAACAACTGATATTAGCATTAATTTTCAGAACAAGAAGTGTTGTAACAAAAAAAACTCACTTCTGTGCCTCTATCTATTTTTCCCGCTTTTCTCGCACATCTGGCTCTGGGCGGGAGGTGGGGTACACCCCAGATGAGACGCCAGGTAATCGCTGAGCCACATGAAACACAAACAAACCCAGAACCTTCTTGTTGCGAGGCGGTAGCGCTAAACGCTGCTAATGCTAACACTTTAAAACTAAATGGATGCAGTTTGCGAGCGTGCCGTCAACGTGTTAGCATCGCCACTGCTAAGATGGGTTAGCAAAAGCAGTCACACATGTCCTCGCATCTCAGGGCTGCTAGCATCGCGGATTAGCTTAGCTTCTGAAAGGGTCGAGGGGTCGGGATGAGTCACGTCGCACTCAAAGGACCTACACAAACTCCCATGATGCCTCACACAAACAGCTCAAGGTTACATGGTTACACAGAACGGCTAAAGGTGATTGCTTCCTCTCCCCCCGCGCTCCTCATCCTCATCCATCCCCCCCCACAGGCCGCCGTTCTCTTTATCAGCCCATCTCAGCCTGTTTATTGCTGCGTCGACACCCGGCGCGCATCAAAGTCTGACGACCAGGAAGTTGTGAGAGGAAATAAAAGCCGAGCGCGTCAACAGAAGAACTATTGGATGTGGATTCTCGGCTCTGCCGACGTGCGAGAGAGCAAACGCTGGTTTGATGCCTTGAACGTTTGAGGAGGGAGGAGGTGGAAACGGAGAAAAAAAAACAGGCGTCTGTTCTGCCCGTTTATTTGGACCCGGAGGAGGTGGTTTAAGAAGCAGGAAGGAGGCGGCTGGATGTCAGTGATGCATGTTTCTATGAATTCAGTCAGGCTGGGGTTTGTTTTTATCAGCAGTCGCATTAAAAGATCTCCTCTGAGCGACCGACAAAGACAGAAGTAATGGAGTAACCAAACACCTCCTGTAGCTGCAGAGGACAAATGATCGTGGTTATTATTGATGCTCGTGATGCAGCAGAGAAGACGAGCACAAATATTGACGATTAGAGTGAATGAAAGAAAATGTAAAGTCAAAATAAAGACATAGAATTCGCGCCACAAGTAAATGTTAAAAGAAAAAAAAATCCACAAAATGTTTAATTCTTTTGTAAAATCAAGATTCAATTCAACTCAAAAAACTTTATTTGTCCCGAGGGGGAAATTGAAGTGTGTTGGTTTGAAGAGTGTAAACCACATGTGTCCAAACTCAAGGCCCGGGGGCCAAATGTGGCCCTCCACATCACTTCATGTGGCCCATGAGAGCATTAAAGGTCAAGAGTGTCTAAAAATAAATAGGTCAAAAGGGTGCTTTGACCAAAAACTACATTTCCCACAATGCAGTATTTAAGCCCATTTTAACTTTGACAACAACGTTGTGAACAAAGTTAACGTCCTAACTTGTGTTTGGATGTTATTTTTCTTTATTGATTGATAGTTTGATCCTTGATTGATGGAGTTCTGTGGGTTTAATAACCTGAGAAACTAAAAGCATTTATGTTAGAACAGAGGAACAAATATTTTTTCTGTGTAACTGTAATGTTTGTAACTTGAATAAGTAATAAATTCAAAGTTATTTAACATTAAGGAGGAGTTACATTCATTTAAATTATATTGAGTTACATTTAGTCACATTTATTAGTTACTTTGAGGACAGACATTATGCTGATGTGGCCCTCGGTGAAGATGAGTTCGACACCCCTGGTGTAAACAGTGTAAACATAAACATTGTTTTACATAAATATAACATAAATTAACTTATATTTATATAAAAATGAATTAACTTATATGGAAGTTAACATAAATAGAGAGAATGGAGTCAAATCAAGATTATTATCCAAGCTGTTGAATTTATTATGTTTTTCAGATGTAGTTATTATTTACGTGTTGGAAATCCTGTTAGTGAAGTGTTGATTATTTCTATGTGTATGACTTTCATTCTATACTTGTTTGTCATTTTTTTTAAGGTTCTAATTACTTTTTTGGGGGGGGGGGGGGGGTAATTCGTTCAGCTGTTGTGGGAAGCGTCAGTGTTCGCAGACGAGGCACAAACCTGGTGGGAGGCGGCTGAAGTCGTGATGCGTGGAGGGAAAGCGTGGAGTCGCCAGATGGCAAAGAATAAACAATGAAGTGATAAAAAGAAGTCCAACGAAGCACCGGAAGGGTTCGGTTAAATCTGCAAACCCGACCGTCTCCTCCCAGGCAGGAAGGATTTAACAAGCTCTGCGCTGGAGGGATTTTGTTTTTTTAATACGAATCGGATCGCTTCTGATTTTTGATGGAATCACTTTACTGAAGAACGGTTTTGTGCATAAGCCTGACTTTAGCAAAAAAAAAAAAAAAAAAATGAAGAAGAAAACTTGCTTGAATTGATTTCTCCCGATGAAACCCAACACAAGAACGCCAAATATTCAAAGTTAGAACCTGAAAGGAGGCGGTGAAGCTAAAAAACCCTAAAGTTCTTTTTTTCTTTTTTTTTGAGTTCGCTTGTGTGTGAAAAAGCAGCGAAGAAAAATCTCATTTTTAAAAGCCTGCTTCCTGATATCGCGTTTAATATCTAAATATAACTTAGCAGCAGGTGTTATTGTTTTTCTGCAACTCTTTGCACGTCATTCTCAGATTGTCAAAAAAACAAGTTAACACGTGAATGCGGTTTTAAACGTCCTGGGAGAATCGAAAAGATCCTAATTTATGCAGGATCTTCTCATGGCTTTGGGTAAAGACAAACGGATCGAGATCGGAGCCTTGGGGAACTCCGTGGAGCTCTAATATAATGCGTCATGTTGGGTTCGGGTGGTTAATGGTTTTACTGGTCACATGGTCCAGTTTGAATAATAATAAAGCCCCCGATCCGTGCTTCACTGCTGCTGAAAGATGGAGTTAAAGTGACGACTGCTCTCCGTCCACCTCGCAGGTCGCAGCTTCCCTCTGTGCCGCTTGATCCCTGTGATGCTCTGTCAGGTCCTGCTGTTTCCCTCCTCCTCCTCCATCGCTCTAATCCTGTCTGTTTTCCAGGAGAAGTCGTCTGAAGGCGCCCCCACCTCCGCCTCCCAGTCCTCTCAGGCCGACAGGAGCAGACATGAGGTGGGTGTTACTGTTCTGTCTCTGAACTGAACAGTAACATTTATGCTGTAATGTCATCTCGCAGCGCGTTATGAAGGCAAACACAGATAATTTCAGCCGGAATGAAACGATTTTAAGTGGTGAGGAAACGTCTGAACAGCGATCCTCCACCTCCTGCTGAGACGGAGAGTTATTACCTGTCAGATTCTACCAGATTCTACCTGTTAGGTGTCGCCTGGAGGCTTCGTGGTGCGTTCAAGTGCTGCTTTCTGGCTCAGATACGAGTGTGACTAGAGCCTTTGTGTCGTTCTGAGGAGGATTGTTAAATCTGATGGGTTGTGTTTGATCCTTTTATACTAAATCTGTCATTTAATCTTTATACTCTTAATTCAGGAAATTGAACATCTGTAATCTACCTGCTGTAATCTCTGTTATGAAGTGAATCCCTTTAATTTGTCAGGTTATTAAACCCACAGAACTCCATCAATCAAGGATCAAACTATCAATCAATAAAGAAAAATAACATCAAGCACAATTTAGGACGTTAACTTTGTTCACAAAGTTTTTGTTGATGTTAAAATGGTTTTAATTACTGCATTGTGGGAAATGTAGTTTTGGTCAAAGCACACTTTTGACCTATTTATTTTTAGACACTCTGACCTTTTATGCTGTCATGGGCCACATAAAATGATGTGGAGGGCCACATTCAGCACATCTGATTTCAAACCCAAATATTGATGATTGTGTTTTGTTTTGTTTTTTCTTTCTTCTCGGTGGCTCGCTTCAGCGACAGCCTCATTTACATACAGCAAAGCAAGAGAGGACCATTAACCTGAAAAGACGACATCAACTCTCTGCGTGCTAATAATGTCTGCGCATTAAAGCAGCATTGCGAGTGCATTAAAATCAAATTAAAGGAAACGGAATCTTATTGCTTCCCCAACCCTTCCAACGAGTTGCGGCTGGATTCTCACCATCGGGCCTCCTGCGTAATATTTTTACGCCGGTTGTCAAACAGAGCTTTAATGAAAAAGAGTGGCATCTTTCTGCATGCTTAAGCAGTATTATATCCTAATTACGGTTTGGCAGGACTGGAGCATCCGTTATAACCGTGATGGATGTTGATCAGCTGCAAGCGATTCTGTCGGGAGCCCACAGATGCGTGATTTTGACTGTGCGCATGAAGCGGCGGCGTCATTAACGGGTGTGTTTCCCGTCATTACGGAAAGGCTCACGCATCTTTTTCTTGTTTTTGTTTTTTCTCCATCGCAGAAGAAAAAAGACGACAAGAAGAAGGAGAAAGATGGGGAGAAAGTGGAAAGACGCAATAACACAAAGGTAAACGGGATTATTATTATTATTATTATTATTAAGGGATAAAATAAAAAAGGAAGTTTGTTGAACTGTTCAAACTCTCCACCAGAGAGCGACGACACGATCGGTGTTCAAATGAAACGTTAAAATCAACAGCTAATGTGTTTAGACTGGAACGCAATCGCGGCTCCATCTGACAGTCCAATGAGGAGCAATTAGTGAAGCGGAGCAGAGGTCAGCGAGAGGAGTGTGTGTGAGTGTGTGTGTGTGGGAGTTCATCGAGTGTGTGTGTGTGTGTGTGTGTGTGTGTATGCATGGCCTCGTTCTAGTATGTGTTCATGCATATCTATACGGTGTGAGCGTCCATCTGTGAAAAGGGAGCGATGGAGTGTGTGTGTGTGTGTGTGTGTGTGTGTTTTTCTGGGTCATGGTGAGTGGATTCACTAGATTTCTATGGAAATAAGGAAATAATGTGGCTCTGAGCGGAGTGTGTGTGCGTTTCCCCCTACCCAGACCCACCCAGAGTGAAATGTACTGTTGCGTCTAAACTTTATTGATTATTATTATAATTTATTCACATTTTATTAAATTTATATTAGAAGTTTTCACCCATCTTTTCCTGCACAATTTGGTCTATAAAGAAAAGCAGATTTTATTTTATATCCACCAACATCCATGGGTTAATATCTCCTTGAGTCTGATAAATTCTTCCTATCTGTTGCCATGGCGTTGATGGGATGTCTCCGGGAAACGTTTATCATCGGTATTTTTCGTGTCTCGGTTCACACTCTTCTCTGACGCTGGGTCCCGGCTGATGTTCTCCCATCAGACGTCGTCCAGAGGGCGGGCGATGGGCGCCAGCTGGTCGAACGCTCCGACCTCAGAACCAACAGGTTTCAGTTTGGACCAGAACGAGCCTCCATTAGCGACGGCTAATGTGAGCTAACGCTTTATAATTAACCAGTGAAATGGAAAGTCAGCGCCTCCTGTAAGAGAAAGCGCCGACCTTTCCGCTGGGCGTTTGGAAATTTGGAAGTTAAAATAAGATAAAGGTGCAATAGATGTTAAAAAAATCAATTTTTAAATGAATTTTAGGAAATCTAGTTACAGATTTGACACAAAACATAATTCCTCTCTTCAATTTAGGTGTTTAAAAATTAGACTTCATCTTCTGTTTAGATTTGCCAGGTCTGGTCAAGAGAAAAGAGAGCGATGACGACAACCCACGTCCTTCACTCTTAGCGGGGTCCTGTCCTCTTTTTCTCTTCTGGTCATGTGACCAACAGGTGGGAGGGGCTTCTGCTACTTCCTGCACGAGAGACGGAAGAGAAACCAAATGAGACAAAGCTGACCTGCAGATATTTTTCATTTGTGTGTGTGTGTGTGCGTGTGTGCGTGTGTGTGTGTGTGTGTGTCTACATGACGTCATTCATATCCTTTTCTTCTTATCAGTGGAGCTCCTGCTGCCGATGAGCTCCTGTGTCAAGGAGATATTTGAGGACATTTGCGGTGTGTGTGTGTGTGTGTGTGTGTGTGTGTGTGAGACTTGTTAGTCTGAGTGTATGCTGACACGCTGAAAGCTGGTTAATCTGGCGTGGAGCAGGAAACATGCTGACAGCCATGTTTTTCTGTCTTCTGTCTTTCTTCGGACTCCCTTGTCTGTCACCCACTCTATTCTTCACACACCCCCTCCGCCCCCCCCAACCCCATTTCACCCTTCAGTTTGCAGTGTGCCTCCCCCTCCATCTCTTAAGCAAATACATACCGCATCAACGCAGGCTAACCGCTCCTGTATTAGCATTTGTATAAAACAGAGTTGATATCTGAGGAGGAGGAGGAAGAGGAGGAAGAGGAGGGATCCGGTCTGAGTTTTAATCAACAGAAATATTTTATCTCCTTTGGTTTCATTTCCGTTGGCCTTCAGACAGATTTACACAAACAGCAGCTCTTCTTCCTTTTTTTCTTGGATTGCATTGAAATGCAAAGAGAAGAAGGAGCGTCTCATCCTGTGAAGGCAGCTACTGGACCGGTTCAACAGATGGAGGTGTGAGGAGGTGTGAGGTAATCTGAGGAGGTCTGAGGAGGTCTGAAGACATCTGAGGAGGTCTGAGGAAGTTTGAGGAGGTCTGAGGAAGTTTGAGGAGGTCTTAAGATGTCTCAAGAATTCTGAGGAGGTCCAAAAAGGTTTGAGGCCCTATGAGGGAGTCTGAAGACCTATGAGGAACTCTGAGGAGGTCTGATCAGCCCTCTAATTCAGCAGAATGCTCTGATTGTGCTGATTAAACATTATGTGTGTGTGTGTGTTTGTATGTGTGTGTGTGTGTGTGTTTGTGTGTGTGTGTTTCCCCCGAACATGGAAGTATTGATAAGTGCAGTAACAGCAAAGAGCCTGAAGAATAAATGTCGTGGTCCACCAGGGCGGCTTTAGTCATTGGTTTTCGGTCCAACAGAATGTTTTTACTCCACTGATCCGATTGGCTGCAAGTTTTGAAGCTGTTTTCCTGTCCAACATTTAGCACAGCATACGTTTTTTGTCCTCCTTTGACATTTAAAGCGGCTGTCAGTGATGTCACTACAGTCTGATGATCGGTTTACAGGCAGCCTTTATTCGTCCTAACAAGCGAAGGGTGTGAAGCGTCCCATCAGAGGCCAGACCGCGATATAAGATTACTGCCTGGGATCAATAGCGCCCTAAATTAAATCTGAGATGGCGCCGACATCATCGGTTGTTTTCGTTACAGCCTGACGGGACGTTCCACTACCCCCACGCAGATACATGAGACTGGAGACGACAGTGGAAACTGGGAAGTTCTCTCTTGGGTTCTTTGAGGTCAGCGATTGTCCTTCGTGGTCCTGGTGGTCCACAGAGCCGATCCTGAATCCTCGCCTAACTCTTGAGTTTGTTCATCGTTGAGCAGAAACACCTTGAGTTCATCATTGATGCTCTTTTCTGCACGGCGGGTAGTGTTCGATCCGGATTGGGATTCGATCATCGATTGATCGACCAGCCCCCACCTAACAAGGACAAACCGATTAAGGACACACCTCAGAAGTGAGGAATTAGAGACGCCCATTGAAGGAAACCAATAATAATGACGCTCACATCTTCAATTTCTTGAACTTTCTCAGGATGATGGCTACCTCTTCCACCTCTAGTTCTGGTTGGTGATATTTTTTGCAAATTTTTCCGTGTTTCTGGTCATTTTCAAATCCGCTCGAATCTGTTTTCACCCAAGGGGCCAGGCGGGCGGAGAGTCCACGAATTGACGGAGGAAGTCTGGGATATGTTGAGCATTTAAATGAAATCTTAAGTAGATCTACGAAACTCACTGCCCACTGTCTGATTTTAAATTGAAGTATAAGGAAGACCACTTTAGGCAAAAGCTGGAGATAATTTGGATGAAGCTGAATCCAGGTGTTGATGTGAATGCCGAAAGACAGGCGCTCCGGAATAACAAGTAGACGCGGTTTTTCTATTGTATTCAAACGAACCGTGTCTATTCAGCCTGATTGGGGTTGTCAAAGATCAACTTTGTCTTCTCCTCCAGTGGATGTTAATTAAACGACAGCACTGATTGGAGGCTGGCAGTAGAGTGTGTGTGTGTGTGTGTGTGTGTGTGTGTGTGTGTATGTGTGTGTGTGTGTGTGTGTGTGTGTGTGTGTGTGGTGGAAGCTTCGTAGGATTTCAGTCCAAGAGTGAAGTTTTTAGGGCTTGTGTGTCGGTGGAGTTTAAAACAAATTAGGAGGGGAAAGACGCTGATCGCACCTGATTGGATGATTCAACAGGTGGTTCGTACGGATGCAAATGAGTTCTGGTGATGCTAAGAAGCTAAGTGTGTTGTCTTCCTTTAAACTGTCTTTAAACACATTAAGGAACTGATAATGAGCGAGATTACTTGTTTAGAAATGGAACAAATACTCCACCAATGAGAAACAAGGAGATCCGGTCTCGCTGATGTTGTATCCATCCGCCAACACGTGGGAAAGAATAAGATCTGGTCTCAAAAGTCGTGGCTTTCTGAAGTTTATTTACTGGATCAGCTTTTAAATGGGATTCTCACACAGGTGTGACCTTTGACCTGTCATTCAAAATGTATGCCGGACCAGAAAAAAAGATGATGTTTTCTGCCGAGTTGAAGCTGATAAATAAAAGTAGAGCAGCAATAATTCCTCCTGTCAGGATGGCGCTGCCCCCCGCCCTCACGCTTCCCCCTATAAACCCCCCCACCGCTGATAAAAAATTCCCTCTGCCAGTT